>NC_041388.1:385362080-385516589 GCF_002162155.2 Triticum dicoccoides
TAAAATAAAGATGACCCTTGAGTCCGTGAAACCCAAGGGAAAAAAGGCTAGGTGGCGAATGGTAAAACCAATGTTGGGCACTGCTGGAAGAGTTTTATTCAAGGCGAAATGTCAAGGGGTTCCCATTATAACCCAACCGTGTAAGGAACGCAAAATCCGGGAACATAACACTGATATGACGAAAACTAGGGCGGCAAGAGTGGAACAAAACACTAGGCATAAGGCCGAGCTTCCACCCTTTACCAAGTATATAGGTGCATTAAGATAAACAAGATAATATGGTGATATTCCAACAATAAACATGTTCCAACAAGGAACGATCCCCAAGCTTCACCTGCAACTAGCAACGCTATAAGAGGGGCTGAGCAAAGCGGTAACATAGCCAAACAACGGTTTGCTAGGACATGGTGGGTTAGAGGTTTGACATGGTAATATGGGAGGCATGATAAGCAAGTGGTAGGTATCGTAGCATAGGCATAGCAAAAGAGCGAGCATCTAGCAAGCAAAGATAGAAGTGATTTCGAGGGTATGGTCATCTTGCCTGCAAAGTACTCAGAGTTGCCTTGATCCTCGTAAGTGAACTCAATGGGCTCCTCGTTCGCAAACTCGTCTCCTGGATCTACCCAAACAAGAACAACAAGCAAAAGGAACACAATCAACCACGTGCAATGCTCAAGCAATATGATGCAAACATGGTATGATATGCGGGATGCGATATGTGGTGCATAGGCATGATTTGGAAAGGAATGATTGAATCTGGCCTCAACTTGGAAATCCAAGAGTTCCACTGGAAATGTGAGGTGATTCGGTTGAAATCCATATAAAGATCACCGGAATCGGATGCACGGTTTGGAAATGGCAAGCAAAACAAATATGGCACCGGTCTACGATAATCAGCAAGTAGCCATCTAAATGCATCAAGATAAATATGCTACAACACTCAAACATGACAACAAAATACATGGCAGGGATCCACTCATGAAGCTTGACAAAAGATGAACACTGAGCTACGGCTAATTCATCCATTAACAGGGTCAAACAAGCATGGCAAAAGTGCAAATGATAACAGGTTTCAGACTTAGTGAAATTAACACAAGTTAGGAATTTATCATCAGGAAGCAATCTTTAGAGCATGAAAACTACCTTCTACGGGAACATATCATGGCAAAGCAAGGCATGGCATGAAGCTACTCTAAGCATATAACAAAATTCCCTTAGTTACCTTGAGCCAAAAGGGATCAGAAAATGCATTTGCAACCATGTGAACATAGCAAAAACACAAATAGATTCAGACTTTGTGAAAAACTGAAGCATGCAAAACAGTTAACAAGTAGGCATGTTTACGAGCTCCATGCACTCACTATAGAGAATGGCATGACAAACTAAGCATACACCCATCAAGAAGACATGGCATAGAAGCTAGACATGGCAAGAACAACAACATAGCATGCACGGATCAATAGCAACATCCTCGGCAAAATCGCTAAACATGTCAACAATCTTCCAGGATCATTTTATAGCAAAAGTAGAGCTCGATTGACTCAAGCTAGGGTGCTCTATAATTTCAAACAAAGACATGGATGGATAGAGCACCACAATATTAACAAAACATCCTTACTGATCATCCTCAAAAGAGGCACAGATCACTAGGAAACAACATGAAATATGGCATAAAAACAAAAACAGAACAAGGACTTAGTGAAATTCTAAGTCCCTGAAATCAGCATCAACGATTACGCTACTTTGCATGCTTGTGGTAGTCACCACAAATATCACAAAAATACATGGCATACACCCCTGTAAAGATGGCATGACATTCTACAAAACACATGTAGAGCTCAGGATCATAGCATGCACACATTAATCATGGAAAAAATGACAAAAGTCCATTTGCTAAAACAGATCTGAAATATTCCTCACATAGCCCTCTTACAACAGCATTTCGGGCATCAAGATGAGTTAAATGAAAATGATGCAATGAGATGAAATGATGTACTTGTCGAGACAAATATTTTGATATGCTACACGCACGAATCGGAGCTACGATGACAGAGTTATGATGCCTTGAAATATGCAAAAAATACTGGAAAAGTTAGGTCAAAAGTCAACCCGAGGTGGATCTTAGATCTGGATCCGGCCGGAGTTACTGTAGCAGGGCGCGACTCCCAAGGTTCGCCGGAGACGGGGATGACGCCGGACTTGGAGGAGAGGAGGCGCCGCGGTGGAGGTGGCCGGAGCGGGGCGACGCTAGTGCGGGGCGGCGCCGGAGCGGGGCGGTGACGGAGCTCCGGGCGACGGAGCACGGCGAGTCGGCAGCGATGGCGGCGGTGGCTGGCAAGGACGTGAGGCGGCGGCCGGTGCTACGTACGGGCGAGGGCTGCGCGGAGGCAGGCGGAGATGGCGGCGGCGCGCGCGGCCGGGCCGCGTGGGCTCTCCCTGGGCTCGGCAGGCCTCGCGCGGGGACGGCCGGCAGCGCCACTTGGCAGCCTGCCACTAGTGTGGGGCGGCGGCGCGACGTGTCCAGCTAGAAACGGACACGTCCGGCGGCGGCGCGAGCGGATCTAGGGTTTTAGGGGTGTTTTGACCCGGAATTTTTGGAGGAGGGGCTATATATAGAGGTAGAGGGAGCTAGGGAGCTCCAAATGAGGTGCGGTTTGTGGCCACGCGATCGTGGTTGAACGCTCTAGATGATAGAAGGGGTTTAGATGGGTTTTGGGCCAGTTTGGAAGGGTGTTGGGCTGCAACACACACGAGGCCTTTTCGGTCCCTCGGTTAACCGTTGGAGTAACAAACGAAGTCCAAATGGCACGAAACTTGACAGGCGGTCTACCGGTAGTAAACAAAGGACGCATGACAAGTCTCGGTCCAATCCGGAAATGTTTAACGCCCGCACACGAAAAGAGGTAGAAAGGACCACCGGAGGGCATAGGAGCGCCGGAATGCAAAACAGACAACAGGGAAAATGCTCGGATGCATGAGACGAACACGTATGCAAATGCAATGCACATGATGACATGATATGAGATACATGACAAAGACAACAACACACGGAGACAAAAACCCGACAATGAGGAAATAAAATAACTTAGTGCCGGAAACAGCAAGAGTTGGAGATACACATAAGGTAAATTACATCAGGGGTGTTACATAATCCCTTCTGATTACTGCGACCTCCTCCGTCCCGCGCGCTTCCCCAAAATCAAATCCCGCGATATCTGCGTGCAGCAGGGCAATCTGTCAGATGGAATATCTTCTCCATATCAGTACTCAAGACATCACAGTAAAGTTCACTCGGCAGATTCAAGAATGGATCAAGGCGACTGAAAAGGAGTTGAGATCATTATGATTGTTCGCTTGGTCATGATAAGTCACTACCGGAGCACAAAAATTGAGTCGGAGGAATTCTCAACTCCTTCTCCACTCAAGCCCCGAACCATTCGGGGGCTAATGATGAAGCTATGTACCTAGGGTAGGGTCATAGGGCTGACCTAGACTTCCCCCCAAGGACATCACCCCAAAGCCAGCAGCATTCAAAGGGTACCATCATCCACTCGACCAGAGACATTCCACTCGGAAGAGTCAATGTCACTCGACCGTCACAGAAGTCACTCGACAAACAGAAGATCTGAAGCCACTCTGCACAACAACGGTCGGACATTTACTCATAGACTTAACTATCATTTATAACACTTTAATACGGACGTTACCTGTAACGCTCCTTCTTTATGTACATTGAACCCCGCATAACGAAGGGGACCTGGGGTCCTGGCGCACTCTATATAAGCAACCCCCTCCTCCAGGACGGGGGTTCACATCTTTTGTAAACTCGCACACGCATATAATCCAGTCGACCGCCTCAGGGCACCAAGACGTACGGTTGTTACTTCCTCCGAGAAGGGCCTGAACTCGTAAACTCATGTGTACAACTACTCCACAGCCATGATCTTGCCTCCTCATACCTACCCCTCTATTCTACTATCAGTCTTAGATCCACGACAGTGCTCACAAGGCAGGGGGCGCGCCCTCCACCCTCGTGGAAGCCTCATGTCCTTTCCGGTCTGCTTCTTATTTTCCTATTTTTCTAAATATTCCAAAACGGAGAAAAATTGCCATTATAACTGTTTTGGAGTCGGTTTACTTACCGTACCACATACCTATTCCTTTTCTGATTCTAAAACGTTCTGGAAAGTGTCCCTTATGTATTCCTCCGGGGTTACGGTTTCAACGATATTAGTTTCAACATTTATAGGATTACCTGATATATAATGTTTGATTCTTTGACCGTTCACCACCCTCGGATTTGTGCCTTCGAAGTTGTTGATTTTTATGGCATCGGAACGATAGACCTCCTCGATAACGTAAGGACCTTCCCATTTAGAGAGAATTTTTCTTGCAAAAAATCTTAAACAAGAGTTGTATAGCAATACATAATCACCTACATTAAACTCACACTTTTGTATCCTTTTATCATGCCATCTTTTAACTTTTTCTTTAAACAGTTTGGCATTCTCATAGGCCTGGGTTCTCCATTCATCAAGTGAGCTAATGTCAAATAACCTCTTTTCACCGGCAAGTTTGAAATCATAATTGAGCTCTTTAATGGCCCAATATACCTTATGTTCTAATTCAAGAGGTAAGTGACATGCTTTTCCATAAACCATTTTATACGGAGACATGCCCATAGAAATCATAATTGAGCTCTTTAATGGCCCAATATGCAGTTCTCTAAGCCCATAATGCATCATCATGTTTCTTGGACCAATTCTTTCTAGATATATTAACATTCTTTTGCAAAATTAATTTAAGCTCTCTATTACTTAATTCTACTTGACCACTAGACTGTGGGTGATATGGAGATGCAATTCTATGATTAACATCATACTTAGCAAGCATTTTACGAAAGGCACCATGAATAAAATGTGAACCACCATCAGTCATTAAATATCTAGGGACTCCAAACCTCGGAAAAATAACTTCTTTAAGCATTTTAATAGAGGTGTTATGATCAGCACTACTAGTTGGAATAGCTTCTACCCACTTAGTAACGTAATCAACATCAACTAAAATATGTGTATACCCATTAGAGGAAGGAAAAGGTCCCATATAATCAAAGCCCCAAACATCAAATGATTCAATAACAAGTGAATAATTCATAGGCATTTCTTGACGTCTACTAATATTATCAATTCTTTGACATTCATCACAAGACAAGACAAACTTACGGGCATCCTTGAAGAGAGTAGGCCAATAAAAACCGGATTGCAATACCTTATGTGCAGTTCTTCAAGGAAATATGTCCTAGAGGCAATAATAAAGTTATTATTTATTTCCTTGTATCATGATAAATGTTCATTATTCATGCTAGAATTGTATTAACCGGAAACATAATACATGTGTGAATACATAGACAAACAGAGTGTCACTAGTATGCTTCTACTTGACTAGCTCATTGATCAAAGATGGTTATGTTTCCTAACCATAGACATGAGTTGTTATTTGGTTAACGGGATCATATCATTAGGAGAATGATGTGATTGACTTGACCCATTCCATTAGCTTAGCACTTGATCATTTAGTTTGTTGCTATTGCTTTCTTCATAACTTATATATGTTCCTATGACTATGAGATTATGCAACTCCCGTTTACCGGAGGAACACTTTGTGTGCTACCAAACGTCACAACGTAACTGGGTGATTATAAAGGTGCTCTACATGTGTCTCTGAAGGTATTTGTTGGGTTGACATATTTCGAGATTAGGATTTGTCACTCCGATTGTCGGAGAGGTATCTCTAGGCCCTCTTAGTAATGCACATCACTCAAGCATTGCAACTAATAATTTAGTTGTGGGATGATGTATTACGGAATGAGTAAATAGACTTGCAGGTAACGAGATTGAACTAGGTATTGAGATACAGACGATCGAATCTCGGGCAAAGTAACATACCGATGACAAAGGGAACAACGTATATTGTTATGCGGTCCGACCGATAAAGATCTTCGTAGAATATGTAGGAGCCAATATGAGCATCCAGGTTCCTCTATTGGTTATTGACCGGAGATGTGTCTCGGTCATGTCTACATAGTTCTCGAACCCATAGGGTCCGCACGCTTAAAGTTCGGTGATGATCGTAATTAGGGTTTTTGTGTTTTGATGTACCGAAGGTTGTTAGGTGTCCCGAATATGATCACGGACATGACGAGGAGTCTCGAAATGGTCGAGACATAAAGATTGATATATTGGAAGCCTATATTTGGATATCGGAAACATTTCGGGTGAAATCGGGATTTAACCGGAGTACCGGGGGGTTACCGGAACCCCCCGGGGGTTATTGGGCCTACATGGGCCCTAAGGGAGAAGAGGAGGGCCGGCCAGGGCAGGCCGCGCGCCCCCTTCCCCCTAGTCCGAATAGGACAAGGAGGGGGGCGCACCCCTTTCCTCTTTCTCCCTTTCCCCTTCCTTTTCCAACAAGGCAAGAGGGGGGAGTCCTACTCCCGGTGGGAGTAGGACTCCTCCAGGCGCACCCCTTGGGCCGGCCGCACCTCCCCCTCTCCCTCCTATATATACGGGGGCAAGGGGGCACCCCACGACACACAAGTTGATCTTCATGATCGTTCCTTAGCCGTGTGCGGTGCCCCCTTCCACCATATTCCACCTTGGTCATATCGTAGCGGTGCTTAGGCGAAGCCCTGCGTCGGTAGAACATCATCACCATCATCACGCCGTCATGCTGAAGAAACTCTCCCTCAACACTTTGCTGGATCAGAGCTCGAGGGACGTCACCGAGCTGAACGTGTGCAGAACTAGGAGGTTCCGTACGTTCGGTACTTGGATCGGTCGGATCGGGAAGACGTACGACTACTTCCTCTATGTTGTGTCAACGCTTCCGTTGCCGGTCTACGAGAGTACGTAGACAACACTCTCCCCTCTCGTTGTTATGCATCACCATGATCTTGCGTGTGCGTAGTAAATTTTTTGAAATTACTATGTTCCCCAACAGTGGCATCCGAGCCTAGGTTTTATGCGTTGATGTTATGCACGAGTAGAACACAAGTGAGTTGTGGGCGATATAAGTCATACTGCTTACCAGCATGTCATACTTTGGTTCGGCAGTATTGTTGGATGAAGCGGCCCGGACCGACACTACGCGTACGCTTACGCGAGTCTAGTTCTACCGATGTGCTTTGCACACAGGTGGCTGGCGGATGTCAGTTTCTCCAACTTTAGTTGAACCAAGTGTGTCTACGTCCGGTCCTTGCGAAGGTTAAAACAGCACCAACTTGACAAACTATCATTGTGGTTTTGATGCGTAGGTAAGAACGGTTCTTGCTAAGCCCGTAGCAGCCACGTAAAACTTGCAACAACAAAGTAGAGGACGTCTAACTTGTTTTTGCAAGGCATGTTGTGATGTGATATGGTCAAGACATGATGCTAAATTTTATTGTATGAGATGATCATGTTTTGTAACCGAGTTATCGGCAACTGACAGGAGGCACATGGTTGTCGCTTTATTGTATGCAATACAATCGCGCTATAATGCTTTACTTTATCACTAAGCGGTAGCGATAGTCGTGGAAGCATAAGATTGGCGAGACGACAACGATGCTACGATGGAGATAAAGGTGTCGCTCCGGTGACGATGGTGATCATGACGGTACTTCGGAGATGGAGATCACAAGTACAAGATGATGATGGCCATATCATATCACTTATATTGATTGCATGTGATGTTTATTTTATATGCATCTTATCTTGCTTTGATTGACGGTAGCATTATAAGATGATCCCTCACTAAATTATCAAAGTATAAGTGTTCTCCCTGAGTATGCACCATTGTGAAAGTTCTTCGTGCTAAGACACCACGTGATGATCGGGTGTGATAGGCTCTACGTTCAAATACAACGGGTGCAAAACAGTTGCACACGCGGAATACTCAGGTTAAACTTGACGAGCCTAGCATATAACAGATATGGCCTCGGAACATGGAGACCGAAAGGTCGAACGTGAATCATATAGTAGATATGATCAACATATTGATGTACACCATTGATACTACTCCATCTCACGTGATGATCGGACATGGTTTAGTTGATTTGGATCACGTGATCACTTAGAGGATTAGAGGGATATCTTTCTAAGTGGGAGTTCTTAAGTAATATGATTAATTGAACTTAAATTTATCATGAATTTAGTACCTGATAGTATCTTGCTTGTCTATGTTTGATTGTAGATAGATGGCTCGTGTTGTTGTTCCGTTGAATTTTAATGCGTTCCTTGAGAAAGCAAAGTTGAAAGATGATGGTAGCAATTACACGGACTGGGTCCGTAACTTGAGGATTATCCTCATTGCTGCATAGAAGAATTACGTCCTGGAAGCACCGCTAAGTGCCAAGCCTGCTGCAGGTGCAACACCTGATATTATGAACGTCTGGCAGAGCAAAGCTGATGACTACTCAATAGTTCAGTGTGCCATGCTTTACGGCTTAGAACCGGGTCTTCAATGACGTTTTGAACATCATGGAGCATATGAGATGTTCCAGGAGTTGAAGTTAATATTTGAAGCAAATGCCCGGATTGAGAGATATGAAGTCTCCAATAAGTTCTATAGCTGCAAGATGGAGGAGAATAGTTCTGTCAGTGAACATATACTCAAAAATGTATGTGTATCATAATCACTTGACTCAACTGGGGGTTAATCTTCCTGTTGATAGTGTCATTGACAGAGTTCTTCAATCACTGCCACCAAGCTACAAAAGCTTCGTGATGAATATGCAAGGGATGAATAGGACTATTCCCGAGCTCTTCGCGATGCTAAAATCCGCGGAGGTAGAAATCAAGAAGGAGCATCAAGTGTTGATGGTCAATAAGACCACCAGTTTCAAGAAAAAGGGCAAAGGGAAGAAGAACGGGAACTTCAAGAAGAACATCAAACAAGTTGCTGCTCAGGAGAAGAAACCCAAGTCTGGACCTAAGCCTGAGACTGAGTGCTTCTACTGCAAGCAGACTGGTCACTGGAAGCGGAACTGCCCCAAGTATTTGGCAGATAAGAAGGATGGCAAAGTGAACAAAGGTATATGTGATATACATGTTATTGATGTGTACCTTACTAATGCTCGCAGTAGCACCTGGGTATTTGATACTGGTTCTGTTGCTAACATTTGCAACTCGAAACAGGGGCTACGGATTAAGCGAAGATTGGCTAAGGACGAGGTGACGATGCGGGTGGGAAATGGTTCCAAAGACGATGTGATCGTGGTCGGCACGCTACCTCTACATCTACCTTCGAGATTAGTATTAGACCTAAATAATTGTTATTTGGTGCCAGCGTTGAGCATGAACATTATATCTGGATCTTGTTTGATGCGAGACGGTTATTCATTTAAATCAAAGAATAATGGTTGTTCTATTTATATGAGTAATATCTTTTATGGTCATGCACCCTTGAAGAGTGGTCTATTTTTGATGAATCTCGATAGTAGTGATACACATATTCATAATGTTGAAATCAAAAGATGCAGAGTTGATAATGATAGTGCAACTTATTTGTGGCACTGCCGTTTAGGTCATATCGGTGTAAAGCGCATGAAGAAACTCCATAATGATGGACTTTTGGAACCACTTGATTATGAATCACTTGGTACTTGCGAACCGTGCCTCATGGGTAAGATGACTAAAACGCCGTTTTCCGGTACTATGGAAAGAGCAACTGATTTGTTGGAAATCATACATACAGATGTATGTGGTCCAATGAATGTTGAGGCTCGTGGCGGATATCGTTATTTTCTCACCTTCACAGATGATTTAAGCAGATATGGGTATATCTACTTAATGAAACATAAGCCTGAAACATTTGAAAAGTTCAAAGAATTTCAGAGTGAAGTTGAAAATCATCGTAACAAGAAAATAAAATTTCTACGATCTGATCGTGGAGGAGAATATTTGAGTTACGAGTTTGGTCTACATTTGAAACAATGCGGAATAGTTTCACAACTCACGCCACCCGGAACACCACAACGTAATGGTGTGTCCGAACGTCGTAATCGTACTTTATTAGATATGGTGCGATCTATGATGTCTCTTACTGATTTACCGCTATCGTTTTGGGGTTATGCTTTAGAGACGGCGCATTCATGTTAAATATGACACCATCGAAATCTGTTGAGACGACGCCTTATGGACTATGGTTTGGCAAGAAACCAAAGTTCTCCTTTCTGAAAGTTTGGGGCTGCAATGCTTATGTGATAAAGCTTCAACCTGATAAGCTCGAACCCAAATCGGAGAAATGTGTCTTCATAGGATACCCAAAGGAGACTGTTGGGTACACATTCTATCACACATCCGAAGGCAAGACTTTTGTTGCTAAATTCCGAGTTTTTCTAGAGAAGGAGTTTCTCTCGAAAGAAGTGAGTGGGAGAAAAGTAGAACTTGATGAGGTAAATGTACCTGCTCCCTTATTGGAAAGTAGTACATCACAGAAACCGGTTTCTGTGACACCTACACCAATTAGTGAGGAAGCTAATGATAATGATCATGAAACTTCAGATCAAGTTACTACCGAACCTCGTAGATCAACCAGAGTAAGATCCGCACCAGAGTGGTACGGTAATCCTGTTCTGGAAGTCATGCTACTAGATCATGATGAACCTACAAACTATGAAGAAGCGATGGTGAGCCTAGATTCTGCAAAATGGCTAGAAGCCATGAAATCTGAGACGGGATCCATGTATGAGAACAAAGTGTGGACTTTGGTTGACTTGCCCGTTGATTGGCAAGCAATTGAGAATAAATGGATCTTCAAGAAGAAGACTGACGCTGATGGTAATGTTATTGTCTACAAAGCTCGACTTGTTGCGAAAGGTTTTCGACAAGTTCAAGGGATTGACTATGATGAGACCTTCTCACCCGTAGCGATGCTTAAGTCTGTCCGAATCATGTTAGCAATTGCCGCATTTTACGATTATGAAATTTGGCAAATGGTTGTCAAAACTGCATTCCTGAATGGATTTCTGGAAGAAGAGTTGTATATGATGCAACCAGAAGGTTTTGTCGATCCAAAGGGAGCTAACAAATTGTGCAAGCTCCAGCGATCCATTTATGGACTGGTGCAAGCCTCTCGGAGTTGGAATAAACGCTTTGATAGTGTGATCAAAGCATTTGGTTTTATACAGACTTTTGGAGAAGCCTGTATTTACAAGAAAGTGAGTGGGAGCTCTGTAGCATTTCTGATATTATATGTGGATGACATATTATTGATTGGAAATAATATAGAATTTCTGGATAGCATAAAGGGATACTTGAATAAGAGTTTTTCAATGAAAGACCTCGGTGAAGCTGCTTACATATTGGGCATTAAGATCTATAGAGATAGATCAAGACACTTAATTGGACTTTCACAAAGCACATACCTTGACAAAGTTTTGAAGAAGTTCAAAATGGATCAAGCAAAGAAAGGGTTCTTGCCTGTGTTACAAGGTGTGAAGTTGAGTAAGACTCAATGTCCGACAACTGCAGAAGATAGAGAGAAAATGAAAGATGTTCCCTATGCTTCAGCCATAGGCTCTATCATGTATGCAATGCTATGTACCAGACCTGATGTGTGCCTTGCTATAAGTCTAGCAGGGTGGTACCAAAGTAATCTAGGAGTGGATCACTGGACAACAGTCAAGAACATCCTGAAGTACCTGAAAAGATCTAAGGATATGTTTCTCGTATATGGAGGTGACAAAGAGCTTATCATAAATGGTTACGTTGATGCAAGCTTTGACATTGATCCGGACGATTCTAAATCGCAAGTCGCCGCGCCGCTAAGGCCACCGCCAGCCGGGCTCAGCGCCGCCCCTCAGGGACTCCTCTGCACCCCCTCCTCTCCCTCGTGCGGCGCCCGCCTGACGCCGCGGCCTCGCCTCATCACCGCCCCTACCCCATCGCGGATCCCCGCCGCCTCGACGCCGCCCGGCACCGCCCCACCGTCTTCACCTCGCCTCCTCATCTCCTCCTCGTCGGCCGACCTGAGCCATGCCGATCCCTCCCCTTTAACGCTCGTGAGCGCGCTCCCTTCTTCCCCCTCTGCTTTACTCGCTGTCCCACCATCGCTCGCGCGCACCACGGACAGACGCCCACGGTCACCGCGGCCATCCCCATCCGCGCTCGCCGCGAGCCCCTGCGCCTGCCGTGGCCGTACCCCCACCCTCGCTCGCGAGCTCCGCCACTGCTGCTCATCCGCGCAGCCGCTTCTCTGCAGCCATCGCAGTCGTGCTCACCTCCGGCGACTTCAGCGGCCTTGGCACGAACCGTGGGCACCACCCCACTCGCCTCTCTGGGGGCGTTCTAACACGCCTAGCCGCGCGCCCTCCCTACGCCGGAGTTGGCCGGACGGCCAACGCCACTGTGCTCCAGCTAACCGCCGGCCTAACCGGCTTAATTAGGGCGCTAATCACCTTTACCCTCTCATTGACAACCAGGCCTCGCCCTAGAGAATTTAAAAAAAGGATAAATAAATAAAATTAAATAATTAAATAATTAATTAATTAACTTAATTAACTCTATTTAATTAAACTAATCACTTAATTAAAATTAATAATTATGTTTAGTTAACCGAGTCAATGACGATCGGGACCCACACGTCTGTTGACCCAGTCAACAGACGGTTGACTGATGACATCATGCTGACATCGTAATTACATTTTATAATTAATTTAGTTCTATTAATTATAGAAATAGGTATAAAACTTCTAAAATTAATATAGAATAAACCGTAGCTCGGATGAAAACACTTTGTACATGGAAGTTGCTCAAAACGACGAGACGAATCCGGATATGCAGCCCGTTCATCCGCCACACATCCCTAGCATAGAAAACTCGCAACTTTCCCCCTTCGGTTCATCTGTCCGAAAACGCGAAACACCGGGGATACTTTCCCGGATGTTTTCCCCCCTTCGCCAGTATCGCCTAGTACTGTGTTAGGTCACCCCTAGCACTGCGTATTGCCATGTTATGCTTTGTGTTGCTTTGATTGCTCCATTATTTATTGTGTTCCCCTGTTACTTCTTTTCGGTAGACCCCGAGACTGCCGGTGACCCCCAGTTCGACTACGGTGTTGACGACCCTTACTTCTTGCCAGAGCAACCAGGCAAGCCCCCCTTTGATCACCAGATATCGCCTACTCTTCTCTATACTGCTTGCATTAGAGTAGTGTAGCATATTACTGCTTTCCGTTATTCCTATCCTGATGCATAGCATGTCCTTGCTACTACTGTCGTTACCATTACCTACTATCCTACTGCTTAGTATAGGATGCTAGTGTTCCATCAGTGGCCCTACACTCTTGTCCGTCTGCCATGCTATACTACTGGGTCGTGGTCACTTCGGGAGGTGATCACGGGCAAATACTATATACTTTACACAGTTACATTACATGTGGTACTGTTCGGAGTTGGGGGCTCAAGGGGTAGGTGGCTCCATCCCGGTAGAGGTGGGCCTGGGTTCCCGACGGCCCCCAATTGTTACTTTGAGGCGGAGCGACAGGGCAGGTTGAGACCACCTAGGAGAGAGGTGGGCCTGGCCCTGGTCGGCGTTCGCAGATACTTAACACGTTTAACGAGATCTTGGTATTTGATCTGAGTCTGGCTACTGGCCTATACGCACTAACCATCTACGCGGGGACAGTTATGGGCACTCGACGTCGTGGTATCAACCGAAGCCTTCGTGACGTCAGCAACGAAGCAGCGTGCGCTGGATTGGACTGGAACGCCTACTAGGCTAGGTCTGCTTCCGGCCGCCCACGCAACGTGCAGGTGTGCTAAGGGCGATGGGCCCAGACCCCTGGGCGCTTAGGTTTAGACCGGCGTGCTGACCTCTCTGTTGGTCTAGGTGGGGCTGCGACGTGTTGATCTTCCGAGGCCGGGCATGACCCAGGAAAGTGTGTCTGGCCAAATGGGATCGAGCGTGTTGGGTTATGTGGTGCACCCCTGCAGGGAAGTTAATCTATTCGAATAGCCGTGATCTTCGGTAACAGGACGACTTGGAGTTGTACCTTGACCTTATGACAACTAGAACCGGATACTTAATAAAATACACCCTTCAAAGTGCCAGATACAACCGGTGGTCGCTCTCTCACAGGGCGATGAGGGGAGGATCATCGGTTAGGGTTATGCTATGCAATGCTACTTGGAGGACTTCAATCTACTCTCTTCTACATGCTACAAGACAGAGGCTGCCAGAAGCGTAGTCTTCGAAAGGACTAGCTATCCCCCTCTTATTCTGGCATTCTGCAGTTCAGTCCACATATGATAGTCTTATTCCAGTTGATACCAATGCATACATATGTAGTGTAGCTCCTTGCTTGCGCGTACTTTGGATGAGTACTCACGGTTGCTTTCTCCCTCTTTTCCCCCTATCCCTTCTACCTGGTTGTCACAACCAGATGTTGGAGCCCAGGAGCCAGACGCCACCTTCGACGACGACTCCTACTACACCGGAGGTGCCTACTACTACGTGCTGCCCGCTGACGACGACCAGGAATAGTTTAGGAGGATCCCAGGCAGGAGGCATGCGCCTCTTTCGATCTGTATCCCAGTTTGTGCTAGCCTTCTTAAGGAAAACTTGTTTAAATTATGTCTGTACTCAGATATTGTTGCTTCCGCTGACTCGTCTATGATCGAGCTCTTGTATTCGAGCCTTCGAGGCCCCTGGCTTGTAATATGATGCTTGTATGACTTATTTTTTTTGTAGAGTTATGTTGTGATATCTTCCCGTGAGTCCCTGATCTTGATCGTACATGTTTGCGTGTATGATTAGTGTACGGTCAAACCGGGGGCGTCACAAGTTGGTATCAGAGCCGACTGCCTGTAGGAATCCCCCTTCCACACTCCTTGGCCGAAGTCGAGTCTAGACATTGCAAAAACTTTTACTAACATGACTGTGTGTCTTATGGGCACACGTCGCCGTTTGGGTGGTAGTAGGATCTTTTTATTCCTCGACCTTTACTCTGGGACTCTGAACTCTCTTCTATTCGGGTTAAGTGATTTTGCTAAAATCTAACTTTAGGTTCTCGAAAATACTTCCTCCCGGAGAGCCCCTTCAGGCCAGATGATCGCCTACTGCAACAGAAGATTCTGACAATACTGTCTGATGTTTCCCGGAGACCTTTGTGTCCTTCACCGTTGCAATTCCATACCACCGATAAGTCCCTATGGAAAGCTACATACACTTGTCGTCCATAACTTCATTCCCAGTTGTTCTTGTTATTACAAGATACCTCGGAAATTCTCTCTATTTTTTTCCGAGAATACTTTGTGCCTACTGCCTTGCAGTTCATTATCCACATATACACCCCTACGGATAATTCTCGCACTTATCGGGTATCCGCTCATTCCCAGTTGTTCAGGTGTTTCGCAAAAGTCTTCGAAATACCATTCGGTCTTCCGAAAATCCTATGTAGCCTATTGCTCTTGAAATTCTTGCTTGCTGGCATTATGGTTAACCCCATATGTCTCGTAATCTTATTGGCATCACTTGCCATTATCATTTTGATTTCATTGATTCGATATGTTGCTAATGCTCGCAGTCTTTAATCAGATCCTAGAATTCATCTTTCCAGCTCAGATGTCATTTTAAAACATGAGCTGGATCTCGACCAATCAACTTGCCATCGATTGTACCCCTAAGACTACTCAACTTATCCATCCTTAATCAGAGCGTTTGCTTCTGATCCCTTGACATGAAAATCATAATTCCTTTACAATTAAGCTTCGAATTATTAAGATGATTCCATAACTTGTGGCATTTGCATTCTTTCCTCTTCTGGTTGAGTACCCATACTCACATCAGATCCTTTGTGGACCATCAAGTCCTTTGTTGGATTGTTATCCAACAGTGTCCTTCATATTTAATCACCTTGTGAGTTATTTCCCTGATACATAATGCCTTTGGTAAATTGTATCCTCTCCCTTTGTCAACCATGCTCTGCTTTCGAACTGGTGATATTTACTATTGAAGATTGTGGTATATGTTTCCACGGTGCCCTGATGGGTTGAACCTATACCTTCCTTAATATGTGAACTCGAAAGTTTTCACGAGTCATGCTCTTCTGGTATTTTGCCAGATAAAATTTCAACACTACAACTTCTTCGAAAGTGAGAAGTGAATGAAAGGTTATGCATTGGAGAAGTGGGAGTCGACCTTGAACTTTGTGTTCATGCCCATAGACACGATGTAGATCTTATCATGAAAGCTTCTCTTAAATTAATTATTCCTTTGGTATAAGATCATCTTATATCTGGGATCTGGCCTTTTGCAATCGTGGTTCCGACCATGTTCTCCTTTAAATACCATTTCTCGTGCAAGTTTAAGCACTTGTCTTCTATAGAGCAATACCCCAGTCCAACCTCTATTTTGATCTGTCGTCGAGTATTACCCCCTCTGGTATCTCGAGATTATCATGGAACTGCATAACTTCTTATGCGTTCTTCATCCAGTATTACATTCTCACTGATTCCAAATTTTTTTCACGGGCTCTGAGTTAATAAACACTCAAAGACATCGATAACTGAATCGAGTTCACACCGCAATTAAACAACTCTTGGTAACCTTCATTACTTACGAATTTGAACTCGATCACGTAAGTCCTAGCCTGCTCGGCTATATCATTATCGTGCCGATTTTTAACTGTGCTACCTTGTCCTTAACCCTGGAGCACAACTTTCAATGATGAGCTAAGCTTACGCCGATCTCCCTCGTCATACCATTTCGCCTTGAACAACAAGCTTGATTTCGAGTTTGTGTCATACCTGTGGTTCCAATAACCTCTTGCTTCATCATTCCTTTGGCTTGATGTCATCGTTGATCGATTACATCCTCATGAAATCTCTCAACAAAATTTGTCGTGATTCATCAACAATTAACTCCTTCCGAGATATCAATCAAATTCATGATGAGAAATACCATCCTTGCCCTCGGTGATTTGTTTTATCATCTACCACTTTATTGCCTTCCGTTCAACACAAACTTGTTCGTGTTTTGTGTTATACCTTGCTATCCAACATTTGTTCTCCTTTACCTTGGAGTATTACCATATTTTATGTCAAGAATGTCGTGAGAATTTCACCACCTCTGGGAATTCTTGATACAAGTGATACTTATCACCATCACCATTCTTTCTTGGTCCTCGTGTTGATTCCAACAAGTGAACGGCGCTGTTTGGATTCTGCCCTTCTAGCAACCCTATTGCTTTGAAGATAATGGCCGGCCGTTCATTCTTAGACTATTGATTATTGAATCACCATTCTAACATTGGTCGTGCAACCCAGCCCATATTTTTGGTGCCCCTTTCAACCAATGTTTAAATTGGGTATTTTTTTCCTCGAGCATATCCCCTTATATCATTTCATCTGACAAATGTTATCTCTTTGTTCACATGATTGCGGAAATCCATCTTTTGGATATCTCGATGAATTGTCACTGAGTCCATCAGCCACCTCCTCATCATCTCCTTGGTTTACTGATGAACTCTTGTTTCGGAACTTGCTTCCATAGTTCATTTCCCGAGAATCATATAATGTCATCTCGTCAATTGTGTTGCACCTCTTCTTCTCAGGCATCCTGAGTCTGAGATATCCTAACACCAATCAGATATGAATCCCGGTCAGATATGATGGTTGGGACACATTTTCCAAGAGTTATAATGTTGGTATTTATATGACCCGGTAAGGTGATGTCATGCCTAGCACACCCGACCGGAGGACCTATTGTTATAATTTCCTTTTTAGCAAGGTTAGCCATTCTTCCATGAGGAAATTGTTAGACTTATTCTATAAGTTGTTCCTGATGGATCCTTTTGTTTCCAAAGTCTGATCTTCACCTGTAGACCATGTCAATGCTATCTCGAAGCATGTCGGTGGTGCTCTGATTTTTCAACAAGAACATTTGAAGCCCAATGCTAAATGTTTCTTTCTCAATTATCCAAACACCATTGTATGGATAATGGCATGGAATTTCTCTTCCCCTACCTAAAGGGTTTTCTACATTATATCCTGTCACGGATATCATGCTCTGCTTGACCTTGGGAAGAATATACCCCTGTAATATGTGTTTAAACACATTTTCCTTTCCATTGTTCTGTTTATTCTGATACCCATATTTTCCCTTCCGTCGTTTGGTTTAACCTTTGATGTAATCTATATGATCTAAGCAGTAATAATTCACTGCTTATGTAAACACCTCGGTGTACAACTCTGTCAGTGAGACCCTGTTTCTACTGTTGATGACTTTCCGGTAACTGCCGACGGATGAGAACTTTGCCTATTGGTCCGCCTCGTTCAACGAGCAGGAAAATGGTTCTCTTCGTCCCTCGCCTTTGGTACTGATGTTGTTGCCGACATAACTGACAGGCTATGCTCTGACATACCTTGCTTACTTGATCATGCAAGACATTACCGCCCTTTCTACTTTTAACCCACATGGTGGGCCCATAACCCACAGTTCCAAAGGATCGAAACCTGACTCTCCTGTACCCCCTGTTTCCAAAGTTATTCCTCACGCATGGCCTTGTATGTAATTCACGAGCCACCTTACGAGAGCTCACCAATTCTGGTATCCGAAACAATACTTATGCCCATTGCTCTGAACCCCTTTCACACTCTGTTTCAGGCAACAAATGATTGCCTATCCGCTTGAAACTTCTTATTGTACCTTCGTACCTTACTCTCGATGCATTTTATATGTTCAACTCGAGAGATAATCTTATGCTGATTCATGGGTTAGCCCCAGATTGTTTCCCTCATAAGCATTCTGTCGTCACCGAGCTGTCCCTTACCCATTCATAAGTACGTTGGAGTTCCCGAAGAAAAGGACGACTTCACCATGATGACCTGAAGCAAAGAAATGAAGACATCAATGTAAGGGGTCAACCTCTTCGAGAAGAGCAAGCCAGGATGAGAAGACCCGCTAGATTCGTTACCAAACCTTCCCCCCTTTCACTACCTCTTAAATCTCGGGATGAGATTTCTTGTAGTGGAGGAGAATTGTGACGCCCGGATAATCAAGCTACAGTAAACCTCTGCTAGTGATGCCACGTCACCTCGATTACTATTGCTAATCTCGCGTTAGTTCGAAACCGATTCAAAGTCAAATTCGAAATATAGGCAAACAGTAAAATTTTCAAATATCAAAACTAAAATGTTCGGGTTGTGTCAAATAAATCGTAAGTAATTATGGTGGAGAAACCAAACTTTGATAAAATATTTAACGGCTCTAAAACAATTAAAACAGTAGTGAAAACAATTAAACAAATGCCTATTGAATTTATAAAATGCTAAAACTATTTTATTATGGGTTAAGAATTAATCTCACAATAGTTTGTTGATAAATACAAATTTAGGCACTAGTGGTAATTTCTATAAAACTAAAAATAAAAGAAACTAGAAATAAAAAAAGAAAAGAAAATATAAAACCAGAAAACAAAACTAACAAAGAACAAAAAAAGAAATAGAAGAAACTCCCTCCCTCCCGCTGGACCATGGCCCAGCCAGCCTCCCCTTAGCCCCCACCCCGACCGGAACCCTAACCGGCCCACTCCCCTCACGATCCCCACCTCCCCCTCGTCTCCCACACTGCCGCCACCACACGCAACACACACACGCACACACACACACACACACGCCTCGTGCCTGGGGAGGGGCGCCCCTGCTCGATCCCCTCCTCCCGCATGGCCGCGCCCGACGCAAGTCGCCGCGCCGCTAAGGCCACCGCCAGCCGGGCTCAGCGCCGCCCCTCAGGGACTCCTCTGCGCGCCCTCCTCTCCCTCGTGCGGCGCCCGCCTGACGCCGCGGCCTCGCCTCATCACCGCCCCAACGCCATCGCGGATCCCCGCCGCCTCGACGCCGCCCGGCACCGCCCCATCGTCTTCGCCTCGCCTCTTCATCTCCTCCTCGTCGGCCGACCTGAGCCATGCCGACCCCTCCCCTTCAACGCTCGTGAGCGCGCTCCCTTCTTCCCCCTCTGCTTTACTCGCTGTCCCACCATCGGTCGCGCGCACCACGGACAGACGCCCACGGTCACCGCGGCCATCCCCGTCCGCGCTCGCCGCGAGCCCCTGCACCTGCCATGGCCGTACCCCCACCCTCGCTCGCGAGCTCCGCCACTGCTGCTCGTCCGCGCAGCCCCTTCTCTGCAGCCGTCGCGGTCGTGCTCACCTCCGGCGACTTCAGCGGCCTTGGCACGAACCGTGGGCACCACCCCACTCGCCTCTCTGGGGGCGTTCTAACACGCCTAGCCGCGCGCCCTCCCTATGCCGTAGTTGGCCGGACGGCCAACACCACTGTGCTCCAGCTAACCGCCGGCCTAACCGGCTTAATTAGGGCGCTAATCACCTTTACCCTCTCATTGACAACCAGGCCCCGCCCTAGAGAATTTAAAAAAAGGATAAATAAATAAAATTAATTAATTAAATAATTAATTAACTTAATTAACTCTATTTAATTAAACTAATCACTTAATTAAACTTAATAATTATGTTTAGTTAACCGAGTCAATGACGATCGGGACCCACACGTCTGTTGACCCAGTCAACAGACGGTTGACTGATGACATCATGCTGATATCGTAATTACATTTTATAATTAATTTAGTTCTCTTAATTATAGAAATAGGTATAAAACTTCTAAAATTAATATAAAATAAACCGTAGCTCGGATGAAAAAACTTTGTACATGGAAGTTGCTCAGAACGACGAGACGAATCCGGATACGCAGCCCGTTCGTCCGCCACACATCCCTAGCATAGCAAACTCGCAACTTTCCCCCTCCGGTTCATCTGTTCGAAAACGCGAAACACCGGGGATACTTTCCCGGATGTTTTCCCCCTTTCGCCAGTATCGCCTAGTACTGTGTTAGGTCACCCCTAGCACTGCATATTGCCATGTTATGCTTTGTGTTGCGTTGATTGCTCCATTATTTATTGTGTTCCCCCATTACTTCTTTTCGGTAGACCCCTAGACTGCCGGTGACCCCCAGTTCGACTACGGTGTTGACGACCCTTACTTCTTGCCAGAGCAACCAGGCAAGCCCCCCTTTGATCGCCAGATATCGCCTACTCTTCTCTATACTGATTGCATTAGAGTAGTGTAGCATATTACTGCTTTCCGTTATTCCTATCCTGATGCATAGCATGTCCTTGCTACTACTGTCGTTACCATTACCTACTATCCTACTGCTTAGTATAGGATGCTAGTGTTCCATCAGTGGCCCTACACTCTTGTCCGTCTGCCATGCTATACTACTGGGTCGTGGTCACTTCGGGAGGTGATCACGGGCAAATACTATATACTTTACACAGTTACATTACCTGTGGTACTGTTCGGAGTTGGGGGCTCAAGGGGTAGGTGGCTCCATCCCGGTAGAGGTGGGCCTGGGTTCCCGACGGCCCCCAACTGTTACTTTGAGGCGGAGTGACAGGGCAGGTTGAGACCACCTAGGAGAGAGGTGGGCCTGGCCCTGGTCGGCGTTCACAGATACTTAACACGTTTAACGAGATCTTGGTATTTGATCTGAGTCTGGCTACTGGCCTATACGCACTAACCATCTACGCGGGGACAGTTATGGGCACTCGACGTCGTGGTATCAGCCGAAGCCTTCGTGACGTCAGCAACGGAGCGGCGCGCGCTGGATTGGACTGGGACGCCTACTAGGCTAGGTCTGCTTCCGGCCGCCCATGCAACATGCATGTGTGCTAAGGGCGATGGGCCTAGACCCCTGGGCGCTTAGGTTTAGACCGGCGTGCTGACCTCTTTGTTGGTCTAGGTGGGGCTGCGACGTGTTGATCTTCCGAGGCCGAGCATGACCCAGGAAAGTGTGTCTGGCCAAATGGGATCGAGTGTGTTGGGTTATGTGGTGCACCCCTGCAAGGAAGTTAATCTATTCGAATAGCCGTGATCTTCGGTAACAGGACGACTTGGAGTTGTACCTTGACCTTATGACAACTAGAACCGGATACTTAATAAAATACACCCTTCAAAGTGCCATATACAACCGGTGGTCGCTCTCTCAGAGGGCGACGAGGGGAGGATCATCGGTTAGGGTTATGCTATGCAATGCTACTTGGAGGACTTCAGTCTACTCTCTTCTACATGCTGCAAGACGGAGGCTGCCAGAAGCGTAGTCTTCGAAAGGACTAGCTATCCCCCTCTTATTCCGGCATTCTGCAGTTCAGTCCACATATGATAGTCTTATTTCAGTTGATACCAATGCATACATATGTAGTGTAGCTCCTTGCTTGCGAGTACTTTGGATGAGTACTCACGGTTGCTTTCTCCCTCTTTTCCCCCTATCCCTTCTACCTGGTTGTCGCAACCAGATGTTGGAGCCCAGGAGCCAGACGCCACCTTCGACGACGACTCCTACTACACCGGAGGTGCCTACTACTACGTGCTGCCCGCTGACGACGACCAGGAATAGTTTAGGAGGATCCCAGGCAGGAGGCCTGCGCCTCTTTCGATATGTATCCCAGTTTGTGCTAGCCTTCTTAAGGCAAACTTGTTTAACTTATGTCTGTACTCAGATATTGTTGCTTCCGCTAACTTGTCTATGATCGAGCTCTTGTATTCGAGCCTTCGAGGCCCCTGGCTTGTAATATGATGCTTGTATGACTTATTTTTTTTGTAGAGTTGTGTTGTGATATCTTCCCGTGAGTCCCTGATCTTGATCGTACATGTTTGCGTGTATGATTAGTGTACGGTCAAACCGGGGGCGTCACAAGTTGGTACCAGAGCCGACTGCCTGTAGGAATCCCCCTTCCACACTCCTTGGCCGAAGTCGAGTCTAGACATTGCAAAAACTTTTACTAACATGACTGTGTGTCTTATGGGCACACGTCGCCGTTTGGGTGGTAGTAGGATCTTTTTATTCCTCGACCTTTACTCTGGGACTCTGAACTCTCTTCTATTCGGGTTAAGTGATTTTGCTAAAATCTAACTTTAGGTTCTCGAAAATACTTCCTCCCGGAGAGCCCCTTCAGGCCAGATGATCGCCTACTGCAACAGAAGATTCTGACAATACTCTCCGATGTTTCCCCGAGACCTTTGTGTCCTTCACCGTTGCAATTCCATAGCACCGATAAGTCCCTATGGAAAGCTACATACACTTGTTGTCCATAACTTCATTCCCAGTTGTTCTTGTTATTACAAGATACCTCGGAAATTCTCTCTATTCCGAGAATACTTTGTGCCTACTGCCTTGCAGTTCATTATCCACATATACACCCCTACGGATAATTCTCGCACTTATCGGGTATCCGCTCATTCCAAGTTGTTCAGGTGTTTCGCAAAAGTCTTCGTAATACCATTCGGTCTTTCAAAAATCCTGAGTAGCCTATTGCTCTTGAAATTCTTGCTTGCTGGCATTATGGTTAACCCCATAAGTCTCGTAATCTTATTGGCATCACTTGCCATTATCATTTTGATTTCATTGATTTGATATGTTGCTAATGCTCGCGGTCTTCAATCAGATCCTAGAATTCATCTTTCCAGCTCAGATGTCATTTTAAAACATGAGGTGGATCTCGACCAATCAACTTGCCATCGATTGTACCCCTAAGACTACTCAACTTATCCATCCTTAATCATAGCGTTTGCTTCTGATCCCTTGACATGAAAATCATAATTCCTTTACAATTAAGCTTCGAATTATTCAGATGATTCCATAACTTGTGGCATTTGCATTCTTTCCTCTTCTGGTTGAGTACCGATACTCACATCAGATCCTTTGTGGACCATCAAGTCCTTTGTTGGATTGTTATCCAACAGTGTCCTTCATATTTAATCACCTTCTGAGTTATTTCCCTGATACATAATGCCTTTGGTAAATTGTATCCTCTCCCTTTGTCAACCATGCTCTGCTTTCGAACTGGTGATATTTACTATTGAAGATTGTGGTATATGTTTCCACGGTGCCCTGATGGGTTGAACCTATACCTTCCTTAATATGTGAACTCGAAAGTTTTCATGAGTCATGTTCTTCTGGTATTTTGCCAGATAAAATTTCAACACTACAACTTCTTCGAAAGTGAGAAGTGAATGAAAGGTTATGCATTGGAGAAGTGGGAGTCGACCTTGAACTTTGTGTTCATGCCCATAGACACGATGTAGATCTTATCATGAAAGCTTCTCTTAAATTAATTATTCCTTTGGTATAAGATCATCTTATATCTGGGATCTGGCCTTTTGCAATCGTGGTTCCGACCATGTTCTCCTTTAAATACCATTTCTCGTGCAAGTTTAAGCACTTGTCTTCTATAGAGCAATACCCCAGTCCAACCTCTATTTTGATCTGTCGTCGAGTATTACCCCTTTGGTATCTCGAGATTATCATGGAACTGCATAACTTCTTATGCGTTCTTCATCCAGTATTACATTCTCACTGATTCCAAAAAAAATTCACGGGCTCTGAGTTAATAAACACTCAAAGACATCGATAACTGAATCGAGTTCACACCGCAATTAAACAACTCTTGGTAACTTTCATTACTTACGAATTTGAACTCGACCACGTAAGTCCTAGCCTGCTCGGCTATATCATTATCGTGCTGATTTTTAACTGTGCTACCTGGTCCTTAACCCTGGAGCACAACTTTCAATGATGAGCTAAGCTTACGCCGATCTCCCTCGTCATACCATTTAGCCTTGAACAACAAGCTTGATTTCGAGTTTGTGTCATACCTGTGGTTCCAATAACCTCTTGCTTCATCATTCCTTTGGCTTGATGTCATCGTTGATCGATTACATCCTCATGAAATCTCTCAACAAAATTTGTCGTGATCATCATCAACAATTAACTCCTTCTGAGATATCAATCGAATTCATGATGAGAAATACCATCCTTGCCCTCGGTGATTTGTTTTATCATCTACCACTTTATTGCCTTCCGTTCAACACAAACTTGTTCGTGTTTTGTGTTATACCTTGCTATCCAACATTTGTTCTCCTTTACCTTGGAGTATTACCATCTTTTATGTCAAGAATGTCGTGAGAATTTCACCACCTCTGGGAATTCTTGATACAAGTGATACTTATCACCATCACCATTCTTCTTGGTCCCCGTGTTGATTCCAACAAGTGAACGACGCTGTTTGGATTCTGCCCTTCTAGCAACCCTATTGCTTTGAAGATAATGGCCGGCCGTTCATTCTTAGACTATTGATTATTGAATCACCATTCTAACATTGGTCGTGCAACCCAGCCCATATTTTTGGTGCCCCTTTCAACCAATGTTTAAATTGGGTATTTTTTTCCTCGAGCATATCCCCTTATATCATTTCATCTGACAAATGTTATCTCTTTGTTCACATGATTGCGGAAATCCATCTTTTGGATATCTCGATGAATTGTCACTGAGTCCATCAGCCACCTCCTCATCATCTCCTTGGTTTACTGATGAACTCTTGTTTCGGAACTTGCTTCCATAGTTCATTTCCCGAGAATCGTATAATGTCATCTCGTCAATTGTGTTGCACCTCTTCTTCTCGGGCATCCTGAGTCTGAGATATCCTAACACCAATCAGATATGAATCCCGGTCAGATATGATGGTTGGGACGCATTTTCCAAGAGTTATAATGTTGGTATTTATATGACCCGGTAAGGTGATGTCATGCCTAGCACACCCGACCGGAGGACCTATTGTTATAATTTCCTTTTTAGCAAGGTTAGTCATTCTTCCATGAGGAAATTGTAAGACTTATTCTATAAGTTGTTCCTGATGGATCTTTTGTTTCCAAAGTCTGATCTTCACCTATAGACCATGTCAATGCTATCTCGAAGCATGTCGGTGGTGCTCTGATTTTTCAACAAGAACATTTGAAGCCCAATGCTAAATGTTTCTTTCTCAATTATCCAAACACCGTTGTATGGATAATGGCATGGAATTTCTCTTCCCCTACCTAAAGGGTTTTCTACATTATATCCTGTCACGGATATCATGCTCTGCTTGACCTTGGGAAGAATATACCCCTGTAATATGTATTTAAACACATTTTCCTTTCCATTGTTCTGTTTATTCTGATACCCATATTTTCCCTTCCATCGTTTGGCAAAACCTTTGATGTAATCTATATGATCTAAGCAGTAATAATTCACTGCTTATGTAAACACCTCGGTGTACAACTCTGTCAGTGAGACCCTGTTTCTACTGTTGATGACTTTCCGGTAACCGCCGACGGATGAGAACTTTGCCTATTGGTCCGCCTCGTTCAACGAGCAGGAAAATGGTTCTCTTCGTCCCTCGCCTTTGGTACTGATGTTGTTGCCGACATAACTGACAGGCTATGCTCTGACATACCTTGCTTACTTGATCATGCAAGACATTACCACCCTTTCTACTTTTAACCCACATGGTGGGCCCATAACCCACAGTTCCAAAGGATCGAAACCTGACTCTCCTGTACCCCCTGTTTCCAAAGTTATTCCTCACGCGCGGCCTTGTATGTAATTCACGAGCCACCTTACGAGAGCTCACCAATTCTGGTATCCGAAACAATACTTATGCCCATTGCTCTGAACCCCTTTCACACTCTATTTCAGGCAACAAATGATTGCCTATCCGCTTGAAACTTCTTATTGTACCTTCGTACCTTACTCTCGATGCATTTTATATGTTCAACTCGAGAGATAATCTTATGCTGATTCATGGGTTAGCCCCAGATTGTTTCCCTCATAAGCATTCTGTCGTCACCGAGCTGTCCCTTACCCATTCGTAAGTACGTTGGAGTTCCCAAAGAAAAGGACGACTTCACCATGATGACCTGAAGCAAAGAAATGAAGACATCAATGTAAGGGGTCAACCTCTTCGTGAAGAGCAAGCCAGGATGAGAAGACCCGCTAGATTCGTTACCAAATCTTCCCCCCTTTCACTACCTCTTAAATCTCGGGATGAGATTTCTTGTAGTGGAGGAGAATTGTGACGCCCGGATAATCAAGCTACAGTAAACCTCTGCTAGTGATGCCACGTCACCTCAATTACTATTGCTAATCTCGCGTTAGTTCGAAACCGATTCAAAGTCAAATTCAAAATATAGGCAAACAGTAAAATTTTCAAATATCAAAACTAAAATGTGCGGGTTGTGTCAAATAAATCGTAAGTAATTATGGTGGAGAAACCAAACTTTGATAAAATGTTTAAAGGCTCTAAAACAATTAAAACAGTAGTGAAAACAATTAAACAAATGCCTATTGAATTTATAAAATGCTAAAACTATTTTATTATGGGTTAAGAATTAATCTCACAGTAGTTTGTTGATAAATACAAATTTAGGCACTAGTGGTAATTTCTATAAAACTAAAAATAAAAGAAACTACAAATAAAAAAAACAAAAGAAAATATAAAACCAGAAAACAAAACTAACAAAGAACAAAAAAAGAAATAGAAGAAACTCCCTCCCCCCCCGCTAGACCATGGCCCAGCTGGCCTATGGGTCGCCAGGCCGGCCCAGCCGGCCTCCCCTTAGCCCCCACCCCGACCGGAACCCTAACCGGTCCACTCTCCTCACGATCCCCACCTCCCCCTCGTCTCCCACACCGCCGCCACCACACGCAACACACACACGCATACACACACACACGCACGCCTCGTGCCTGGGGAGGGGCGCCCCTGCTCGATCCCCTCCTCCCGCATGGCCGCGCCCGATGCAAGTCACCGCGCCGCTAAGGCCACCGCCAGCCGGGCTCAGCGCCGCCCCTCAGGGACTCCTCTGCGCCCCCTCCTCTCCATCGTGCGGCGCCCGCCTGACGCCGCGGCCTCGCCTCATCACCGTCCCTACCCCATCGCGGATCCCCGCCGCCTTGACGCCACCCGGCACCGCCCCACCGTCTTCGCCTCGCCTCCTCATCTCCTCCTCGTCGGCCGACCTGAGCCACGCCGACCCCTCCCCTTCAACGCTCGTGAGCACGCTCCCTTCTTCCCCCTCTGCTTTACTCACTGTCCCACCATCGCTCGCGCACACCACGGACAGACGCCCACGGTCACCGCGGCCATCCTCGTCCGCGCTCGCCGCGAGCCCCTGCCGTGGCCGTACCCCCACCCTCGCTCGCAAGCTCCGCCACTGCTGCTCGTCCGCGCAGCCGCTTCTCTGCAGCCGTCGCGGTCGTGCTCACCTCCGGTGACTTCAGCGGCCTTGGCACGAACCGTGGGCACCACCCCACTCGCCTCTTTGGGGGCGTTCTAACACGCCTAGCCGCGCGCCCTCCCTACGCCGGAGTTGGCCGGACGGCCAACGCCACTGTGCTCCAGCTAACCGCCGGCCTAACCGGCTTAATTAGGGCGCTAATCACCTTTACCCTCTCATTGACAACCAGGCCCCGCCCTAGAGAATTAAAAAAAGGATAAATAAATAAAATTAAATAATTAAATAATTAATTAATTAACTTAATTAACTCTATTTAATTAAACTAATCACTTAATTAAAATTAATAATTATGTTTAGTTAACCGAGTCAATGACGATCAGGACCCACACGTCTGTTGACCCAGTCAACAGATGGTTGACTGATGACATCATGCTGATATCGTAATTACATTTTATAATTAATTTAGTTCTGTTAATTATAGAAATAGGTATAAAACTTCTAAAATTAATATAAAATAAACCGTAGCTCGGATGAAAAAACTTTGTACATGGAAATTGCTCAGAACGACGAGACGAATCCGGATACGCAGCCCGTTCGTCCGCCACACATCCCTAGCATAGCAAACTCGCAACTTTCCCCCTCCGGTTCATTTGTCCGAAAACGCGAAACACCGGGGATACTTTCCCGGATGTTTTCCCCCCTTCGCCAGTATCGCCTAGTACTGTGTTAGGTCACCCCTAGCACTGCGTATTGCCATGTTATGCTTTGTGTTGCTTTGATTGCTCCATTATTTATTGTGTTCCCCCGTTACTTCTTTTCGGTAGACCCCGAGACTGTCGGTGACCCCCAGTTCGACTACGGTGTTGACGACCCATACTTCTTGCCAGAGCAACCAGGCAAGCCCCCCCTTTGATCACTAGATATCGCCTACTCTTCTCTATAGTGCTTGCATTAGAGTAGTGTAGCATGTTACTGCTTTCCGTTATTCCTATCCTGATGCATAGCCTGTCCTTGCTACTACTGTTGTTACCATTACCTACTATCCTACTGCTTAGTATAGGATGCTAGTGTTCCATCAGTGGCCCTACACTCTTGTCCGTCTGCCATGCTATACTACTGGGCCGTGATCACTTCGGGAGGTGATCACGGGCAAATACTATATACTTTACACCGTTACATTACCTGTGGTACTGTTCGGAGTTGGGGGCTGAAGGGGCAGGTGGCTCCATCCCGATAGAGGTGGGCCTGGGTTCCCGACGGCCCCGAACTATTACTTTGAGGCGGAGCGACAGGGCAGGTTGAGACCACCTAGGAGAGAGGTGGGCCTGGCCCTGGTCGGCGTTCGCAGATACTTAACACGTTTAACGAGATCTTCGTATTTGATCTGAGTCTGGCTACTGGCCTATACGCACTAACCATCTACGCGAGGACAGTTATGGGCACTCGTCGTCGTGGTATCAGCCGAAGCCTTCGTGACATCAGCAACGGAGCGGCGCGTGCTGGATTGGACTGGAACGCCTACTAGGCTAGGTCTGCTTCCGGCCGCCCACGCAACGTGCAGGTGTGCTAAGGGCGATGGGCCCAGACCCCTGGGCGCTTAGGTTTAGACCGGCGTGCTGACCTCTCTGTTGGTCTAGGTGGGGCTACGACGTGTTGATCTTCCGAGGCCGGGCATGACCCAGGAAAGTGTGTCCGGCCAAATGGGATCGAGCGTGTTGGGTTATGTGGTGCACCCCTGCAGGGAAGTTAATCTATTCGAATACCCGTGATCTTCGGTAACAGGATGACTTGGAGTTGTACCTTGACCTTATGACAACTAGAACCGGATACTTAATAAAATACACCCTTCAAAGTGCCAGATACAACCGGTGGTCGCTCTCTCACATGGCGACGAGGGGAGGATCATCGGTTAGGGTTATGCTATGCAATGCTACTTGGAGGACTTCAGTCTACTCTCTTCTACATGCTGCAAGACGGAGGCTGCCAGAAGCGTAGTCTTCGAAAGGACTAGCTATCCCCCTCTTATTCCGGCATTCTGCAGTTCAGTCCACATATGATAGTCTTATTCCAGTTGATACCAATGCATACATATGTAGTGTAGCTCCTTGCTTGCGAGTACTTTGGATGAGTACTCACGGTTGCTTTCTCCCTCTTTTCCCCCTATCCCTTCTACCTGGTTGTCACAACCAGATGTTGGAGCCCAGGAGCCAGACGCCACCTTCGATGATGACTCCTACTACACCGGAGGTGCCTACTACTACGTGCTGCCCGCTGACGACGACCAGGAATAGTTTAGGAGGATCCCAGGTAGGAGGCCTGCGCCTCTTTCGATCTGTATCCCAGTTTGTGCTAGCCTTCTTAAGGCAAACTTGTTTAACTTATGTCTGTACTCAGATATTGTTGCTTCCGCTGACTCGTCTATGATCGAGCTCTTGTATTCGAGCCTTCGAGGCCCCTGGCTTGTAATATGATGCTTGTATGACTTATTTTTTTGTAGAGTTGTGTTGTGATATCTTCCCGTGAGTCCCTGATCTTGATCGTACACGTTTGCGTGTATGATTAGTGTATGGTCAAACCGGGGGCGTCACACATATGGATCTGAATGTTGCAGACCCGCTGACTAAGCCTCTTCCACGAGCAAAACATGATTAGCACCAAGGCTCCATGGGTGTTAGAATCATTACTGTGTAATCTAGATTATTGACTCTAGTGCAAGTGGGAGACTGAAGGAAATATGCCCTAGAGGCAATAATAAAGTTATTATTTATTTCCTTGTATCGTGATAAATGTTTATTATTCATGCTAGAATTGTATTAACCGGAAACATAATACATGTGTGAATACATAGACAAACAGAGTGTCACTAGTATGCCTCTACTTGACTAGCTCGTTGATCAAAGATGGTTATGTTTCCTAACCATAGATATGAGTTATTATTTGGTTAACGGGATCATATCATTAGGAGAATGATGTGATTGACTTGACCCATTCCATTAGCTTAGCACTTGATTGTTTAGTTTGTTGCTATTGCTTTCTTCATAACTTATATATGTTCCTATGACTATGAGATTATGCAACTCCCGTTTACCGGAGGAACACTTTGTGTGCTACCAAACGTCACAACATAACTGGGTGACTATAAAGGTGCTCTACAGGTGTCTCCGAAGGTATTTGTTGGGTTGGCGTATTTCGAGATTAGGATTTGTCACTCCGATTGTCGGAGAGGTATCTCTGGGCCCTCTCAGTAATGCACATCACTCAAGCCTTGCAAGCATTGCAACTAATAAGTTAGTTGCGGGATGATGTATTACGGAACGAGTAAAGAGACTTGCCGGTAACTAGATTGAACTAGGTATTGAGATGCTGACGAACGAATCTCGGGCAAAGTAACATACCGATGACAAAGGGAACAATGTATATTGTTATGTGGTCTGTCCGATAAAGATCTTCGTAGAATATGTAGGAGCCAATATGAGCATCCAGGTTCCGCTATTGGTTATTGACCGGAGACGTGTCTCGGTCATGTCTACATAGTTCTCGAACCCGTAGGGTCCGCACGCTTAAAGTTCGGTGACGATCGTAATTAGGGTTTTTGTGTTTTGATGTACCGAAGGTTGTTCGGTGTCCCGGATATGATCACGGACATGACGAGGAGTCTCAAAATGGTCGAGACATAAGGATTGATATATTGGAAGCCTATATTTGGATATCGGAAACATTCGGGTGAAATCGGGATTTTACCGGAATATCGGGGGGTTACCGGAAGCCCCCCCCCGGGGGGTTATTGGGCCTACATGGGCCCTAAGGGAGAAGGGGAGGGCCGGCCAGGGCAGGCCGCGCGCCCCCTCCCACCTAGTCCGAATAGGACAAGAAAGGGGGGGCCCTTTCCTCTTTCTCCCTTCCCCCTTCCTTTTCCAACAAGGCAAGAGGGGGGAGTCCTACTCCCGGTGGGAGTAGGACTCCTCCAGGCGCACCCCTTGGGACGGCCGCACCTCCCCCTCTCCCTCCTTTATATACGGGGGCAAGGGGCACCCCATGACACACAAGTTGATCTTCATGATCGTTCCTTAGCCGTGTGCGGTGCCCCCTTCCACCATATTCCACCTCGGTCATATCATAGCGGTGCTTAGGCGAAGCCCTGCGTCGGTATAACATCATCACCGTCATCACACCATCGTGCTGACGAAACTCTCCCTCAACACTTTGCTAGATCGGAGCTCGAGGGACGTCACCGAGTTGAACGTGTGCAGAACTCGGAGGTGCCGTACGTTCGGTACTTGGATCGGTCGGATCGAGAAGACGTACGACTACTTCCTCTATGTTGTTTCAACGCTTCCGTTGCCGGTCTACGAGAGTACGTAGAAAACACTCTCCCCTCTTGTTTCTATGCATCACCATGATCTTGCGTGTGCGTAGGAATTTTTTTGAAATTACTACGTTCCCCAACAGTTCTATCTCCAGCATGGTGTCCTCCATAAGCCTCGGAGTGACACTTGCATAGGATCTGTTCCTGTTCATGCTCAGGTACACAACGTCTAATAATACCATCTACTCCTTCTTTATAAAGATGTGGGTCATCCCAAAAGTAATGTCTCAAATCATAGAAGAACTTTTTCTTTTGCTGGTATGTGAAACTAGGTAGTATAAATTTAGCAACAATATAATTAGCATAATCAGCATACCATGGAGCAGTACGAGAAGCATTTATGACATTTAATTGTTCATCAAGAAAGCTATCATCAATAGGTAGTGGGTCATCAAGAACATTTTCTAACCTAGACAAGTTGTCTGCAACGGGGTTCTCAGCTCCCTTTCTATCAATAATATGCAAATCAAATTCTTGTAGCAGGAGAACCCATCTAATAAGTCTAGGTTTAGCATCTTTCTTTTCCATAAGGTGTTTAATAGCAGCATGATCAGTGTGAATAGTTACTTTAGAATCAACAATATAAGGTCTGAACTTATCACATGCAAAAACAACTGCTAAAAATTCTTTTTTAGTAGTAGCATAGTTTCTCTGGGCATTGTCTAGAGGTTTACTAGCATATTGAATAACATTTAATTTCTTATCAACTCTTTGCCCTAGAACAACACCTACAACATAATCACTAGCATCACACATAATTTCAAAGGGTAAATTCCAATCAGGTGGCTGAACAATAGGTGCAGAAATCAATGCTTTCTTAAGTATTTCAAATGCTTCTATGCAATCATCATAAAAGACAAAAGGAATATCTTTTTGTAATAGATTAGTCAGAGGCCGAGAAATTTTTGAGAAGTCCTTAATGAACCTCTTATAAAAACCGGCGTGACCGAGGAAGCTTCTTATACCTTTAATGTCCTTGGGACATGGCATCTTTTCAATAGTATCAACTTTAACTTTATCAACTTCAATGCCTCTTTCATAAATTTTATGCCCCAGGACAATACCTTCATTAACCATAAAGTGGCATTTCTCCCAGTTCAGAACAAGATTAGTTTCTTCACATCTCTGCAAAACTCGATCAAGGTTGCTCAAGAAATCATCAAAAGAGGATCCATAAACGGAGAAATCGTCCATGGAAACCTCACATATCTTTTCACATAAGTCAGAAAATATAGCCATCACGCATCTTTGAAAGGTAGCAGGTGCATTACATAAACCAAAAGGCATACGTCTATAAGCAAAAGTACCAAAAGGGCAAGTAAAAGTGGTCTTTGCTTGATCATCAGCTGACACAAGTATTTGAGAAAAACCGGAGTAACCATCTAGGAAGCAAAAATGTGTATGTTTGGATAATCTTTCTAGCATTTGATCAATGAAAGGTAAGGGGTAATAATCTTTTTTATTAGCCTTATTTAATTTGCGGAAATCAAATTACCATCCTATAACCTGTAATAATTCTTTGCGGAATCAATTCATCTTTATCATTAGGAACAACAGTAATACCTCCCTTCTTCGGGACACAATAGACAGGACTTACCCACTGACTATCAGCAACGGGATAAATTATACCTGCCTCAAGGAGCTTTAATATTTCCTTTCTTACCAATTTTTTCATCTTAGGATTCAGCCGTCGTTGGTGATCAATAACTGGTTTGGCATCTTTCTCCAAATTTATTTTGTGTTGACATAGAGTGGGACTGGTGCCCTTAAGATCGAGTATATCCAATAGCAGCACGGTGCTTCTTCAGAGTTTTCAATAATTTTTCTTCTTCATGCTCTGAAAGATTAGCACTAATAATAATAGGATATATCTTCTTTTCATCAAGATAAGCATATTTAAGAGTATCAGGTAATGGTTTAAGCTCAAACACGGGATCGCCCTTGGGTGGAGGAGGATCCCCTAGGATTTCAACAGGCAAATTGTGTTTCAGAATAGGTCCTTGTTTAAAGAATACTTCATCTATTTACCTTCTTTCCTTCATAAACATATCATTCTCATGGTCTAGCAAATATTGTTCTAAAGGATCATTAGGAGGCACAGCAATAGAAGCAAGACCAATAATTTCATCTTTGGTAGGAAATTCTTCATCACGGGGTTGTCTATGAAATTTAGAAAAATTAAACTCATGAGACATATCATCCAAACCAATAGTAACAACATCCTTCTTGCAATATATCTTAGCATTAACAATATTCAAGAAGGGTCTACCAAATTTAATGGGACAAAAGCTATCTTGAGGGGAACCAAGAACAAGGAAGTCAGCAGGATATTTAGCCTTCCCACACAAGACTTCAATGTCTCTAACAATCCCAATTGGTGAAATAGTATCTCTATTAGCAAGCTTAATGGTAACATCGATAGCTTCTATCTCAGCTGGTGTAATATCATGCATAATTTCTTTGTATAAGGAAATATGTATTGCACTGGAACTAGCACCCATATCACACGAGCCTTGATAACAATGATCTCCTATTTTAACAGAAATAACAGGCATGCCTACCACAGGTCTATGTTTATCTTTAGTACCAGGTTTAGCAATTCTAGCAGTCTCATCACAGAAATAAATAACATGCCCATCGATATTATCAGCCAAGAGATCTTTAACAATAGCAATATTAGGTTCAACTTTAACTTGCTCAGGAGGTGTATAAGTTCTAATATTACTTTTAGGAACCACAGTTGAAGCTTTAGCATGATCCTTTATTCTAACAGGGAAATGTGGTTTCTCAACATAAGCAGTGGGAACAACAGGATCATCATAAGTGATAGTTTTTTCTTCAACTTTAATAGGTGCAACTACTTTTGTTTCAATGGGAGGATTATATTTAAACCACTTCTCCTTAGGGAGATCAACATGAGTATCAAAGGATTCACAGAAAGAAGCTACTATCTCAGAGTCAAGTCTATATTTAGTGCTAAATTTAGGGAAAACATCGGTATCCATAAAAGATTTAATATAATCAAACTTAGGTGTTATACCTGACTCCTTACCTTCGTCAAGATCCCAATCTTCAGAGTTGCATTTAATTCTCTCCAATAAAGTCCATTTGAATTCAATAGTTTTCATCATAAAGGAACCAGTTCAAGAAGTATCGAGCATGGAGCGATTGTTGTCAGAAAGCCGAGCATAAAATTTTTGAATAATCATTTCTCTTGAGAACTCATGATTGGGGTATGAATATAACATTGACTTAAGCCTCCCCAAGCTTGAGCGATGCTTTCTGCTTTGCGAGGCCAAAAATTATATTTATAATTACGATCACGATGAACAAGATGCATAGGATAAAACTTCTGGTGAAATTCCAATTTCAATCGCTTATAGTCCCATGATCCCATATCATCATATAGCCTATACTATGTCAATGCATCTCCCTTAAAAGATAAAGGGAAGACCTTCTTCTTGATAACATCCTCGAGCATACCTGCAAGCTTAAATAATCCACAAACTTCATCCACATAGATTAAGTGTAAGTCGGGATGTAATGTTCCATCTCCTGCAAAAGGATTAGCTAGCAGTTTCTCTACCATACCTGAAGGAATTTCAAAGTAAACATTTTCAGTAGGTTCAGTAGGTTGAGGAGCAACTATTTGCTCTACCGGTCGGGGTGAAGATACCCCGAACAAGCCCCTTAAAGGATTACTTTCCATAGTAACAAGTGACAGTAAATTTCAGCACACTATATAAATTTTTCCTTACCAAATTCCACCTACCAAAGGCGCTTCACTCCCCAGCAACGATGCCAGAAAAGAGTCTTGATGACCCACAAGTATAGGGGATCTATCGTAGTCCTTTCGATAAGTAAGAGTGTCGAACCCAACGAGGAGCAGAAGGAAATGATAAGCGGTTTTCAGCAAGGTATTCTCTGCACGTACTGAAATAAGTGGTAACAGATAGTTTTGTGATAGGATAATTTGTAACGAGCATCAACTACAAGGAGTAATCAACACTACTAGCAACCCACAGGTACCAATCTGAGGTTTGGATACAAAGATTGGATACAAGTGATGAACTAGGGTTTGAGATGAGATGGTGCTGGTGAAGATGTTGATGGAGATTGACCCCCTCCCGATGAGAGGATCGTTGGTGATGACGATGGTGATGATTTCCCCCTCCGGGATGGAAGTTTCCCCGGCAGAACAGCTCCGCCGGAGCCCAAGATTGGTTCCGCCAAGGTTCCGCCTCGTGGTGGCGGAGTTTCATCCCGTAAGCTTGCTTATGATTTTTTCCTCGATGAAAGACTCCATATAGCAGAAGATGGGCATCGGAGGGCCACCAAGGGGCCCACGAGGCAGGGGGCGCACCCCCACCCTCGTGGCTGGTGGGTGGCCCCTCTCTGGTACTTCTTGCGCTCAGTATTTTTTATATATTGTGGAAATAACTTCCATGAAGTTTCAGGACTTTTGTAGCTGTGCAGAATAGGTTATAACATAAAGAGAGGGGGAAGGGGGCATCACACAAGGTGTGGGTTGGTTCAGAACAAAGGGTGTTCAACCCTCCAACACATGGCAAACTAAACACGTCTATCCGAACCTCAAGCCACGAGTGGTGAAGATACATGCCACACAACACGAAGGGCCACGTCACAACCGAAGTCATACACTCCAGGAGCATGATCATGCCATGGGGCTAAAGTGGATCAAATGCACCCTCCACTCAAAACGCTAAGGAAACGTCAAGTGGACAACACGAACCAGCCGGACCTGAGGAAGGCGTCCTCTAAGAATGGCCGGTGAAGGAGTACATTGCACCCCAAAAGCTCATGCCTACAGCCGCAGAGTTCACCGAAAGGGGATGGAGGGCTGAGCAAGGAAGGCGGCACCACATGATCAACCAGTGGAAGTAGATGGCAGCACGACAACGCCGGGAAGCGTCGCTGCCGAGCCCCGCAACAACCCCGCCACCGAGGGTGCAAGGATCCACATGCACAAGGGCGAGGTACCTCTGTGATGCCTCCAAGAAGGGGTAATGACACCCGCGGGCGCCATTGTCGCTAAGCTTTTGTTCGGTACTGATACGTCTCCAACGTATCTATAATTTTTGATTGTTACATGCTATTATATTATCAACCTTGGATGTTTTATATGTATTTATATGCTATTTTATATGATTTTTGGGACTAACCTATTAACCTAGAGCCCAGTGCCAGTTTCTATTTTTCCTTGTTTTAGGGTTTCGAAGAAAAGGAATATCAACCGAAGTCCAAACGGAATGAAACCTTTGGAAAAGTTATTTTTGGAAAGAAATCAATACAGGAGACTTGGAGTGCACGTCAGGGGATCAACGAGGAAGCCACGAGGCAGGGGGCTGATACGTCCATTTTGCATCATGCTTTTATATCGATATTCATTGCATTATCGGCTATTATTACACATTATGCCGCAATACTTATGCCTATTCTCTCTTATTTTTACAAGATTTACATAAAGAGGGAGAATGCCGGCAGTTGGGATTCTGGGCTGGAAAAGGAGCAATATTAGAGACCTATTCTGCATAGCTCCAAAAGTCCTGAAACTTCACGGAAGACATTTTCCAAATATATAAAAAATACTGAGAACAAGAACTTCACCAGGGGGGCCACACCCTGCCCACGAGGGTGGGGGGCACGCCCTACCCCCTGGGCGCGCCCCCTACCTCGTGGGCCCCCTGGTGGCCCTCCGGTGGCCATCTTCTGCTATATGGAGTCTTTCGATGGGAAAAAAATCATAATCCATCTTCTCGGACGAAACTCCGCCGCCACGAGGCGGAACCTTGGCGGAACCAATCTAGGGCTCTGGCGGAGCTGTTCTACCGAGGAAACTTCCCTCCCGGAGGGGGAAATCATCGCCATCGTCATCACCAACGCTCCTCTCATCGGGAGAGGGCAATCTCCATCAACATCTTCATCAGCACCATCTCCTCTCAAAACCCTAGTTCATCTCTTGTATCCAATTCTTGTCTCCAAGTCCGGGATTGGTGCTAGTAGGTTGCTAATAGTGTTAATTACTCCTTGTAGTTGATGCTAGTTGGTTTAATTGGTGGAAGATCATATGTTCAGATCCTATATGCAGATTAATACCCCTTTGATTATGAACATGTTTATGCTTTGTGAGTAGTTACTTTTGTTCCTGGGGACATGGGAGAAGTCTTGCTATTAGTAGTCATGTGAATTTGGTATTCGTTCGATATTTTGATGAGATGTATGTTGTCTCTCCTCTAGTGGTGTTATGTGAACATCGACTACATGACACTTCACCATTATTTGGGCCTAGAGGAAGGCATTGGGAAGTAATAAGTAGATGATGGGTTGCTAGAGTGACAGAAGCTTAAACCCTAGTTTATGCGTTGCTTCGTAAGGGGCTGATTTGGATCCATATGTTTCATGCTATGGTTAGGTTTACCTTAATACTTTTGTTGTAGTTGCGGATGCTTGCAATAGAGGTTAATCATAAGTGGGATGCTTGTCCAAGTAAGGGCAGCACCCAAGCACCGGTCCACACACATACCAAATTATCAAAGTACCGAACATGAAACATATGAGCGTGATGAAAACTAGCATGACAATATTCCAATGTGTCATCGGGAGCGCTTTTCTCTATATAATAGTTTGTCGAGGCTTGTCCTTTTCTACAAAAAGGATTGGGCCACCTTTCTGCACTTTATTTACTTTTGTTACTTGTTGCTCGTTACAAATTATCCTATCACAAAACTATCTGTTACCACTTATTTCAGTACTTGCAGAGAATACCTTGCTGAAAACCGCTTATCATTTCCTTCTGCTCCTCGTTGGGTTCGACACTCTTACTTATCGAAAGGACTACGATGGATCCCCTATACTTGTGGTCATCAAGACTCTTTTCTGGCGCCGTTGTCGGGGAGTGAAGCACCTTTGGTAGGTGGAATTTGGTAAGGAAAAATTTATATAGTGTGCTGAAATTTATTATCACTTGTTATTATGGAAAGTAATCCTCTAAGGAGCTTGTTCGGGGTATCTTCACCCCGACCAGTAGAGCAAAGAGTTGCTCCTCAACCTACTCAACCCACTGAAAATAAAAAAGAAAATGAAAATGCCTGCTTTGAAATTCCTTCGGGTATGATAGAAAAACTGCTAGCTAATCCTTTTTTAGGAGATGGAACAAAACATCCTGATGAGCATCTAATATATGTGGATGAAGTCTGTGGATTATTTAATTTAGCGGGTGTACCCGAAGATGTTGTTAAGAAGAAGGTCTTTGAAAGATCGAGGATGTCGCCTAGAGGGGGGTGAATAGGCGCTTTAAAATAATTACGGTTTAGGCTTGAACAAATGCGGAATAAATCTAGCGGTTAATTTGCTAAGCACAAAACCTAAGACAACTAGGCTCACCTATGTGCACCAACAACTTATGCTAAGCAAGATAAGCAACTATGTGATAGCAAGATATATGACAAAGAACAATATGGCTATCACAAAGTAAAGTGCATAAGTAAAGGGCTCGGGTAAGAGATAACCGAGGCACGCGGAGACGATGATGTATCCCGAAGTTCACACCCTTCCGGATGCTAATCTTCGTTTGGAGCGGTGTGGAGGCACAATGCTCCTCAAGAAGCCACTAGGGCCACTGTAATCTCCTCACGCCCTCACACAATGCAAGATGCCGTGATTCCACTAAGGGACCCTTGAGGGTGGTCACCGAACCCGTACAAATGGCAATCCTTGGGGGCGGTCACAGAACCCGTACACATTGGCAACCCTTGGGGGCGGTCACCGGTACCCGTCAAATTGCTCGGGGCGATCTCCACAACCTAATTGAAGACCCCGACGCTTGCCCGGAGCTTTACACCACAATGATTGAGCTTCAAACACCACCAACCATCTAGGGCGCCCAAACAGCCAAGAGGAACAAGCTCAAGGGTACCAAGCACCCAAGACTAATAAGCTTCCCAACTTGTAACTTCCACGTATCACCATGGAGAACTCAAACCGATGAGCAAATGCAATGGCAAGGGCACACAGAGTGCCCAAGTCCTTCTCTCTCAAATCTCACCAAAGCAACTAATGCTAGGGAGGAAAGTGAGAGGAAGAGCAAGAAGGAGAACACCAAGAACTCCAAGATCTAGATCCAAGGGGTTCCCCTCACATAGAGGAGAAAGTGATTGGTGAAAGTGTGGATCTAGATCTCCTCTCTCTTTTCCCTCAAAAACTAGCAAGAATCCATGGAGGGAGTGAGAGTTAGCAAGCTCAAAGAAGGTCAATAATGGGGGCAAAAACGAGCTCAAGAGATGGGGAACCATTGGGGAAGAAGACCCCCTTAAATAGGTCCCCACGAATCTGCCCGTTATGTACAGAACAACATAGGAGCGGTACAACCTCTATGATCACCGGTACAACCGGTAACAGGCAATAAGCGGTACAACCGGCCCACAACCGCCCAACAACCGCACCACAACAGAGACCAGTCCGGTGGTAGAGAGGTACATGACCGATACAACCTCCGGACCAATTCTGGAGTGGTACAACCGCTCCGAACACCGGTTGTACCGGTCAAGCGGTACAACCTCTCCATGGGGCGGTACAACCTCTATGTGTAAAACAGGCAATATCAAAACAGCCACAACTTTCGCATACGAGCTTCGAATTCAAAGAAACCAAGTTTGTTGGAAAGCTAACGACAAGGGCTAACAAAAACTTGAGATAAATAACAATAAGAAGCAAATGAGAAAAGGACCATAATAAAATGGTGAGAACCCTTCCTCGGAAAAGACCGGTAAAACCTCCAACACCGAAAACATCATAGAAGATGCATGCGAACTCCGTTTTCGATGAACTCAAGCTTGTCATCAAGATGACCATAAGCTCTAAGACTCACAAATGGAACCAAACAAGAACCAATAAAGATGATGCAAGGATGCAATGGTTTGAGCTCTCGACGAATGATACGATCAAGCTACTCCCTAGAGAGCCCCCCCTTGATAGTACGACAATCGATCCTACAACCCGGTCTCCCAACTACCACTATGAGACCGGTAAAATAGAAAACCTATCAAGGGCAAACCTTTGCCTTGCACATAGTCCACTTGAGCTAGATGATGACGATCTTGACTTCCTCAAGTTGGACCACCTTTCTTGATTGTGTTGGCTTGATGAAGACTAGTTGATTGCTCCCCCATACTCCACTATGGGTGAGTCACTCTTTGGCACATCTTCACAATTACATTGACACCACAATGGACGGCAAGCTTCAAGCTTGATTGCTCCCCCATACTCCATTATGGGTGAGCCACTCTTCGAGTTGCTCCACTTGAACTTGCACACTACAAACTTGATGACGATCACTACTTGATGTCATCCTCCATGGGTTGTATGAGATCTTCCTCTTGACGCAAGACCATGGAAACATACCTAACCCCACCAAGAACTCTCACGTAGACCATGGGTTAGTACACAAAGCGTAATGGACAATGCTTACCATACCATGGGATCACTTGATCCCTCTCGGTACTTCTTCTATGCTTTGTGAGTTGATCAACTTGATTCACTCTTGACTTAGTCTTGATCAACATTGAATCTTTCCAACTCTCTTCATTTGGATGATGTCTTGAAGGTAAACATGAATGATCACACAATCTTCTTCTTCAAGACATGCTTACAATAAGCTCAACTCACACATGACCAATCTTTGGATAATTTCTTGAAAAGCACTTTGGCCATCTCAACTCACACATGACCAATCTTTGGATAATTCCTTGAAAAGCACTTTGGCCATCTCATAAACTCCTGAAACCAACACATGGACTTCAAGACAATCCTATGGACAAATCCTTCAAATATAACTCAAGGCAACCGTTAGTCCATAGAGATTGTCATCAATTACCAAAACCACACATGGGGGCACCGCATGTCCTTTCAGTCTTCCCTTTATCTTTGAAGGGAGATGCATCGACATGGTATAGGCTATGTGATGATATGGGGTCTTAGAATGACAAACGATTGTAATTGGAATTTCATCAGAAGTTTTATCCTATGCATCTTGTTCATCATGATCGCAATTACATATATAATTTTTGGCCTCGCGAAGGAGAAAGCATCGCTCAAGCTTGGGGGAGGCTTAAATCAATGTTATATTCATGCCCCAATCATGACCTCTCAATAGAAATGATTATTCAAAAAATTTATGCTCGGCTTTCTAGTAACAATCACACCATGCTTGATACTTCTTGTGATGTCTCTTTTATGATGAAGACTATTGAATTCAAATGGGATTTATTGGAAAGAATTAAATGCAACTCTGAAGATTGGGACCTCGACAATGGTAAGGAGTCAGGTATGACACCTAGTTTAGATTGTGTTAAATCTTTTATGGAAACCGATGTTTGCCGTAAATTTAGCACTAAATATGGACTTGACTCTGAGATAGTAGCTTCTTTCTATGAATCTTTTGCTACTTATGTTGATCTCCCCAAGGAGAAGTGGTTTAAATATCATCCTCCCATAGAAGTAAAAGTAGCTTCACCTATTAAAGTTGAAGAAAATATTGTCACTTATAATGATCCTATTATTCCTACTGCTTATGTTGAGAAACCACCTTTTGCAAGGATCATGCTAAAGCTTCAACTGTAGTTCGTAAAAGCAATATTAAAACATATACACCTCCTGAACAAGTTAAGGTTGAACCTAATATTGCTATTGTTAAATATCTCTTGTTTGATAATATTGATGGGCATGTTATTTATTTCTGTGATGAAACTGATAGAATTGCTAAACTCTGTGCTAAAGATAAACCTAGACTTGTGGTAGGCATGCCTGTTATTTCTGTTAAAATAGGAGATCATTGTTATCATGGCTTATGTGATATGGGTGCTAGTGCTAGTGCAATACCTATTAGCCTTTATAGAGAAATCATGCATGATATTGCACCTGTTGAGTTAGAAGATATTGACGTCACAATTAAACTTGCTAATAGAGATACTATTTCACCAATGGGAATTGTTAGAGATGTTGAAGTCTTGTGTGGGAAAACTAAATATCCTGCTGATTTTCTTGTTCTTGGTTCCCCACAAGATAGCTTTTGTCCCATTATATTTGGTAGACCCTTCTTAAATACTGTTAATGCTACCATAGATTGCAAAAGGGATGTTGTTACTATCGGTTTAGATGATATGACTCATGAATTTAATTTCTCTAAATTTAGTAGACAACACTGTGAAGAAGAATTACCTAGTAAGGATGAAATTATTGGTCTTGCTTCCATTGCCGTACCTCCTAGTGATCCTTTGGAACAATACTTGCTAGACCATGAAAATGACATGTTTATGAATGAAAGAAGGGAATTAGATGAAGTATTCTTTAAACAGGAACCTATTATGAAAAACAATTTACCTGTTGAAACCCTAGGGGATCCTCCTCCACCCAAGGGTGATCCCGTATTTGAGGTTAAACGATTACCTGATACTCTTAAATATGCTTATCTTGATGAGAAAAAGATATATCCTGTTATTATTAGTGCTAACCTTTCAGAGCATGAGGAAGAGAGATTATTGAAAACTCTGAAGAAGCACCGTGCTGCTATTGGGTATACTCTTGATGATCTTAAGGGCATTAGTCCCACTCTATGTCAACATAAAATTAATTTGGAAGAAGATGCTAAACCAGTTCATGATCATCAACGCCAGCGGAATCCTAAAATGAAAGAAGTGGTAAGAAAGGAAATATTAAAGCTCCTTGAGGCAGGTATAATCTATCCAGTTGCTGATAGTCGGTGGGTAAGTCCTGTCCATTGTGTCCCTAAGAAGGGAGGTATTACTGTTGTTCCTAATGATAAAGATGAATTGAACCCTCAAAGAATTATTATAGGTTATAGGATGGTAATTGGTTTCGCAAATTAAATAAGGCTACTAAGAAGGATCATTACCCCTTACCTTTTATCGATCAAATGCTAGAAAGAATATCCAAACATACACATTTTTGCTTTCTAGATGGTTATTCTGGTTTCTCTCAAATACATGTGTCAGCTAAAGATCAATCAAAGACTACTTTTACATGCCCTTTTGGTACTTTTGCTTATAGGCGTATGCCTTTTGGTTTATGTAATGCACCTGCTACCTTTCAAAGATGCATGATGGCTATATTCTCTGAATTTTGTGAAAAGATTTGTGAGGTTTTCATGGACGACTTTTCCGTGTATGGATCTTCTTTTGATGATTGCTTGAGCAACCTTGATCGAGTTTTGCAGAGATGTGAAGAAACTAATCTTGTCTTGAATTGGGAAAAGTGCCACTTTATGGTCAATGAAGGTATTGTCTTGGGGCATAAAGTTTCTGAAAGAGGTATTAAAGTTGATAAAGCCAAGGTTGATGCTATTGAAAAGATGCCATGTCCTAAGGACATCAAAGGTATAAGAAGTTTCCTTGGCCATGCCGGTTTTTATAGGAGGTTCATTAAGGACTTCTCAAAAATCTCTCGGCCTCTGACTAATTTATTACAAAAAGATATACCATTTGTTTTTTATGATGATTGTGTAGAAGCATTTGAAATACTTAAGAAAGCATTGATCTCTGAACCTATTGTTCAGCCACCTGATTGGAATTTACCCTTTGAAATTATGTGTGATGCTAGTGATTATGATGTAGGTGCTGTTCTAGGACAAAGAGTCAATAAGAAATTAAATGTTATTCAATATGCTAGTAAAACCCTAGACAATGCCCAAAGAAATTATGCTACTACTGAAAAGGAATTCTTAGCAGTTGTATTTGCTTGTGATAAGTTCAGACCTTATATTGTTGATTCTAAAGTAACTATTCACACTGATCATGCTGTTATTAAATATCTTATGGAAAATAAAGATGCTAAACCTAGACTTATTAGATGGGTTCTTTTGCTACAAGAGTTTGATTTGCATATTGTTGATAGAAAGGGAGCTGAGAACCCCGTTGCAGACAACTTGTCTAGGTTAGAAAATGTGCTTGATGACCCACTTCCTATTGATGATAGCTTTCCTGATGAGCAATTAAATGTCATAAATGCTTCTCATACTTCTCCATGGTATGCTGATATTATGCTAATTACATTGTTGCTAAGTTTATACCACCTAGTTTCACATACCAGCAAAAGAAAAAGTTCTTCTATGATTTAAGGCATTACTTTTGGGATTACCCACATCTTTATAAAGAAGGAGTAGATGGTATTATTAGGCGTTGTGTACCTGAGCATGAACAGGAACATATCCTACGCAAGTGTCACTCTGAAGCTTATGGAGGACACCATGCTGGAGATAGGACTGCACATAAGGTATTGCAATCTGGTTTTTATTGGCCTACTCTCTTCAAGGATGCCCGTAAGTTTGTCCTATCTTGTGATGAATGTCAAAGAATTGGTAATATTAGTAGACGTCAAGAAATGCCTATGAATTATTCACTTGCTATTGAACCATTTGATGTTTGGGGCTTTGACTATATGGGACCCTTTCCTTCCTCTAATGGTTATACACATATTTTAGTTGCTGTTGATTACGTTACTAAGTGGGTAGAAGCTATTCCAACTAGTAGTTCTGATCATAACACTTCTATTAAAATCCTTAAAGAAGTTATTTTTCCAAGATTTGGAGTCCCTAGATATTTAATGACTGATGGTGGTTCACATTTTATTCATGGTGCTTTCTATAAAATGCTTGCTAAATATGATGTTAATCATAGAATTGCATCTCCTTATCACCCACAGTCTAGTGGTCAAGTAGAATTGAGTAATAGAGAGCTCAAATTAATTTTGCAGAAGACTGTTAATAGATCTATAAAGAATTGGTCCAAGAAACTTGATGATGCATTATGGGCCTATAGAACTGCATATAAAAATCCTATGGGTATGTATCCGTATAAAATGGTCTATGGGAAAGCATGTCACTTACCTCTCGAACTAGAACACAAGGCTTATTGGGCTATTAAAGAACTCAACTAGGATTTTAAACTTGCTGGTGAGAAGAGGTTATTTGATATTACCTCACTTGATGAATGGAGAACCCAAGCCTATGAAAATGCCAAGTTGTTTAAAGAAAAAGTTAAAAGATGGCATGATAAAAGGATACAAAAGTGTGAGTTTAATGTAGGTGATTATGTATTGCTATACAACTCTTGTTTAGGATTTTTTGCAGGAAAACTTCTCTCTAAATGGGAAGGTTCATACGTTATCGAGGAGGTCTATCGTTCCGGTGCCATAAAAATCAACAACTTCGAAGGCACAAATCCGAAGGTGGTGAACAGTCAAATAATCAAACACTATATCTCAGGTAATCCCATAAATGTTGAAACCAATGTTACTGAAACCGTAACCCCGGAGGAATACATAAGGGACACTTTCCAGAACGTTTCAGACTCCAAAAAGGAATAGGTATGTGGTACGGTAAGTAAACCGACTCCAAAACAGTTTTTAAGGCAATATTTCTCTGTTTTGGAATATTTAGAAAAATAGAAAAATAAGAAGCAGTCCGGGAAGGACACGAGGGTGGAGGGCGCGCCCCCCTACCTCGTGGGCACCTCGTGTGCTCTCCGGACTCCTTTTTCGTACACGACACATATTTTGGTCGGCAAAAATTCATTATATAATCTCCCGGGGGTTTTGACTCCCGTATCACGCAAAAATCTCCTGTCTTTGTTTCGAGCTGTTTTTCTGACAGATCCAGGTCGTCATGTCATCTTCATGTGCCCCCAAGGACCAGTTCTTCGAGAAGGTCATCAACCCTTACCTCGCAGAAGTGCTGCAACACCCTCAAACCATTGAGATGCGTGAGGGGTTGTTGCACATCCGTGATGCTGAGGGACCTAGGAAGACCGGAAGCACGGAGGCCAGGCTCGAGGCATTGGAGCAAGAAGTTTTCAAGTGTCAGGAGATGGTGGAGCGTGGACTTGATTCCAATCACATTATGATCATGGAGTTCACCAACAACCACAAGCTGGACATCAAGGACATTGGGGAGGCCATCTTCAAGCTTCATGAGAAAATCAAGCACCTCCAAGCCCAGATTTATGACCTGCAAAACCAAAACTGTGAGTATGAATATAGATTCAAGAGGATGAGTTTGGCTGCAGATTTGAGGTTTCAGGAGACTCGATCATCCTTCTATGATGGTGAGCCTATGCCCTGGAAGAAGGACGACAAGCCTACTCCATCAACAAAACCACCACCTTCTTCATCAACAAAGGAGACATAATCACATGGGTATGGGCACTCCCCTTGGCAACTGCCAAGCTTGGGGGAGTGCCCCGGTATCGTATCACCATCACTTTTATCTTTACTGTTTTTCTTAGTTCGATCCTTTTGGTAATATCTTGATCTAGTAGAATAAAAGTTATTGGTATTATCTAGTTGTGAGTTTTGCTTTATTATCCTTCTATGTAATCGAGTCCGTGAGCTATATAATAAAGATTAGTGTTGAGTCAAGGGCTTGATTATTTTGCCATGATCCTAAGGGAATAAAAGAAAAGAGAAAGAAATAAAAAGAAACAAAGTGATCATGTGAGTCTTATGGAGAGTAATGAGCTCACATAGAAAAATTATGATGAATAAAAGTTGTTGAGGGTTGACAAACATAGTTTTGGTCATCGTTGCAGTTAATAGGAAGTAATAAAGAAAGAGAAGTCTTCACACATAGATACACTATCTTGGACATCTTTTATGATTGTGAGCACTCATTAAAATATGACATGCTAAAAGAGTTGACATTGGACAAGGAAGACAACGTAATGGGTTATGTTTTCTCACATCTGAGATAAATTATATTGTCTTGGATCCTCCAACATGTTGAGATTGCCTTTCCCCATCATGCTAGCCAAATTCATTGCACCAAGTAGAAATACTACTTGTGCTTCCAAATACCCTTAAACCAGTTTTGCCATAAGAGTCCGCCATACCTACCTATGGATTGAGTAAGATCCTCCAAGTAAGTTGTCATCGGTGCAAGCAATAAAAATTGCTCTCTAAATATGTATGACTTATTAGTGTGGGAGAAAATAAGCTTTATACGATCATGTGATATGGAAGAAATAAAAGCGACAGACTGCATAATAAAGGTCCATATCACAAGTGGCAATATAAAGTGACGTTCTTTCGCATTAAGATTTTGTGCATCCAACCATAAAAGCGCATGACAACCTCTGCTTCCCTCTGCGAAGGGCCTATCTTTTACTTTTATCTCCTACATTGCATAAGTGTCATGGTGATCCTCACCCTTCCTTTTTACATTTTATCCTTTGGCAAGCGCGGTATGTTGGAAAGATCCTGGTATATATGGCTAATTGGATGTGAGTTTTCATGAACTATTACTGTTGACATTACCCTTGAGGTAAAACGTTGGGAGGCAAAACTATAAGCCCCTATCTTTCTCTGTGTCCGATTAAAACTCCATACCCATAAGTATTGCGTGAGTGTCAGCAATTGTGAAAGACTATATGATAGTTGAGTATGTGGACTTGCTGAAAAGCTCTTATACATTGACTCTTTCCTATGTTATGATAAATTGCAATTGCTTCAATGACTGAGATTATAGTTTGTTAGTTTTCAATCAAGTTTACTATTCATACTTGAGATTGTGATTGAATTATTACTCTAGCATAAGAAATCATATGACAAGAATTATATAAGTTGTTGTTCTAAGAATGATCATGATGCCCTCATGTCCGTATTTTATTTTTATCGACACCTCTATCTCTAAACATGTGGACATATTTTTCGATTTCGGCTTTTCGCTTGAGGACAAGCGAGGTCTAAGCTTGGGGAAGTTGATACGTCCATTTTACATCATGCTTTTATATCGATATTTATTGCATTATGGGCTGTTATTACTGTTGGGGAACGTAGCATAAATTCAAAATTTTCCTACCTGTCACCAAGATCTATCTATGGAGTCATCTAGCAACGAGGGAGGAGTGGATCTACATACCCTTGTAGATCGTGCGCGGAAGCGTTCAAGAGAACGGGGTTGATGGAGTCGTACTCGTCGTGATCCAAATCACCGATGATCCTAGCGCCGAACGGACGGCACCTCCGCGTTCAACACACGTACGGATCAGCAACGTCTCCTCCTTCTTGATCCAGCAAGGGGGGAGGAGAGGTTGATGGAGATCCAGCAGCACGACGGCGTGGTGGTGGAAGTAGCGGGATTCCAACAGGGCTTCGCCAAGCGCTGCGGGAGGAGGGAGATGTGTCATGGGAGGGAGAGGGAGGCGCCAGGACTTAGGTATGGTTGCCCTCCCTTCCCCCCCACTATATATAGGGCCAAGGAAGAAGGGGGGGCGCAGCCTTGCCCCTTCCTCCAAGGAAGGGTGCGGCCAAGGGGGGGGAGGAGTCCATCCTCCCCAAGGCACCTCGGAGGTGCCTTCCCCCTTTAGGACTCTCCCCTCCTCTTGTCCCTTTGGCGCATGGGCCTCTAGGGGCTGGTGCCCTTGGCCCATATAGGCCAAGGCGCACCCCCTACAGCCCATGTGGCCCCGGGGCAGGTGGCCCCACCCGGTGGACCCCCGAGACCCTTCCGGTGGTCCCGGTACAATACCGGTGACCCCGAAACTTGTCCCGATGGCCGAAATAGCACTTCCTATATATAATTCTTTACCTCCGGACCATTTTGGAACTCCTCTTGACGTCCGGGATCTCATCCGGGACTCCGAACAATTTTCGGGTTACCGCATACTAATATCTATATAACCCTAGCGTCACCGAACCTTAAGTGTGTAGACCCTACGGGTTCGGGAGACATGCAGACATGACCGAGATGACTCTCCGGCCAATAACCAACAGCGGGATCTGGATACCCATGTTGGCTCGCACATGTTCCATGATGATCTCATCGGATGAACCACGATGTCAAGGACTTAATCAATCCCGTATACAATTCCCTTTGTCTATCGGTATGATACTTGCCCGAGATTCGATCGTCGGTATCCCGATACCTTGTTCAATCTCGTTACCGGCAAGTCTCTTTACTCGTTCCGTAACACATCATCCCGTGATCAACTCCTTGATCACATTGTGCACATTATGATGATGTCCTACCGAGTGGGCCCAGAGATACCTCTCCGTTTACACGGAGTGACAAATCCCAGTCTCGATTCGTGCCAACCCAACAGACACTTTTGGAGATACCTGTAGTGTACCTTTATAGCCACCCAGTTATGTTGTGACGTTTGGCACACCCAAAGCACTCCTACGGTATCCGGGAGTTGCACAATCTCATGGTCTAAGGAAATGATACTTGACATTAGAAAAGCTTTAGCATACGAACTACATGATCTTGTGCTAGGCTTAGGATTGGGTCTTGTCCATCACATCATTCTCCTAATGACGTGATCCCGTTATCAATGACATCCAATGTCCATGGTCAGGAAACCGTAACCATCTATTGATCAACGAGCTAGTCAACTAGAGGCTTACTAGGGACATGATGTTGTCTATGTATCCACACATGTATCTGAGTTTCCTATCAATACAATTCTAGCATGGATAATAAACGATTATCATGAACAAGGAAATATGATAATAACTAATTTATTATTGCCTCTAGGGCATATTTCCAACAGTCTCCCACTTGCACTAGAGTCATAATCCAGTTCACATCGATATGTGATTAACACTCAAGGTCACATCCCCATGTGACTAACACCCAAAGAGTTTACTAGAGTCAATAATCTAGTTCACATTACCATGTGATTAACACTCGATGAGTTCTGGGTTTGATCATGTTATGCTTGTGAGAGAGGTTATAGTCAACGGGTCTGAACCTTTCAGATCCGTGTGCGCTTTACAAATCTCTATGTCATCTCCTAGATGCAACTACTACGGTACATTTGGAGCCATTCCAAATAACTGTTCTACTTGGAGCTATTCTAAATTATTGCTCCATTATACGTATCCGGTATCTCTACTCAGAGCTATCCGGATAGGTGTTAAGCTTGCATCGACGTAACCCTTTACGACGAACTCTTTTACCACCTTCATAATCGAGAAAATTCCTTAGTCCACTAGTTACTAAGGATAACTTTGACCGCTGTCTTGTGATCCATTCTTGGATCACTCTTGTACCCCTTGACTGACTCATGGCAAGGCACATTTCAGGTGCGGTACACAGCATAGCATACTGTAGGGCCTATGTCTTAAGCATAGGGGACGACCTTCGTCCTTTCTTTCTATTCTGCCATGGTCGAGCTTTAAGTTTTAACTTCATACCTTACCACTCAGGCAAGAACTCCTTCTTTGACTGATCCATCTTGAACACCTTCAAGATCATGTCAAGGTATGTGCTCATTTGAAAGTACCATTAAGCGTTTTGATCTATCCTCATAGATCTTGATGCTCAATGTTCAAGTAGCTTAATTCAGGCCTTCCATTGAAAAACACTTTCAAATAACTCTGCATGCTTTCCAGAAATTCTACATCATTTCTGATCCATAATATGTCAACAACATATACTCATCAAAAATTCTATAGTGCTCCCACTCACTTCTTTGGAAATACAAGTTTCTCATAAACTTTGTATAAACCCAAAATCTTTGATCATCTCATCAAAGCGTACATTCCAACTCCGAGATGCTTACTCCAGTCCTTAGAAGGATTACTGGAGCTTTGCGTACTTATTAGCATCTTTCAGGATTGACAAAACCTTTCGGTTGTATCACATACAACCTTTCCTCAAGAAAATCGTCGAGGAAACAATGTTTCGACATCCTATCTGCAAGATTTCATAAATAATGCAGTAATCACTAATATAATTCCAACAGACTCTTAGCATCGCTACGAGTGAGAAAGTCTCATCGTAGTCAACTCCTTGAACTTGTTGGGAAACATCTTAACGACAAGTCGAGCTTTCTTAATGGTGACATTTACCATCATTGTCCGTCTTCCTTTTAAAATCCATCTGTACTCAACAGCCTTACGACCATCAAGTAGTTCTTCCAAAGTCTACACTTTGTTTTCATACATGGATCCTCTCTCGGATTTTATGGTCTTGAGCCATTTATCGGAATCCAGGCCCACCACCGCTTCTCCATGGCTCGTAGGTTCATTGTTGTCTAGCAACATGACTTCCAAGACAGGATCACATACCACTCTGAAGTAGTACGCATCCTTGTCATCCCACGAGGTTTGGTAGTGACTTGATCTGAAGTTTCATGATCACTATCATAAGCTTCCACTTCAATTGGTGTAGGTGCCACAGGAACAACTTCCTGTGCCCTGCCACTCACTAGTTGAAGAGACGGTTCAATAACCTCATCAAGTCTCCACCATCCTCCCACTCAATTCTTTCGAGAGAAACTTTTCCTCGAGAAAGGACCCGATTCTAGAAACAATCCCTTATTGCTTTCGGATCTGAGACAGGAGGTGTACCCAACTGTTTTGGGTGTCCTATGAAGATGCATTTATCCGCTTTGGGTTCGAGCTTATCAGCCTGAAACTTTTTCACATAAGCGTCGCAGCCCCAAACTTTTAAGAAATGACAGCTTAGGTTTCTCTAAACCATAGTTCATATGGTGTCATCTCATCGGAATTACGTGGTGCCCTAATTAAAGTGAATGTGGTTGTCTCTAATGCCTAACCCATAAACTATCATGGTAATTCAATAAGAGACATCATGGTATGCATCATATCCAATAGGGTGCAGTTATGATGTTCGGACACACCATCACACTATGGTGTTCCAGGCTGTACTAGTTGTGAAACAATTTCCACAATGTCTTAATTCTGTGCCAAACTCGTAATTCAGATATTCATCTCTATGATCATATCATAGATCTTTTATCCTTTTGTCACGACGATCTTTCAACTTCACCCTAAAATTACTTGAACCTTTCAATAATTCAGACTCGTGATTCATCAAGTAAATATATTCAACATCTACTCAAATCATCTGTGAAGTAAGAACATAACGATATCCACTACACGCCTCAGCACTCATTAGACTGCACACATCAAAATGTATTACTTCCAACAAGTTGCTTTCTAGTTCCATTTTACTAAAAACGAGGCTTTCAGTCATCTTGCCCATGTGGTATGATTTGCATGTCTCAAGTGATTCAAAATCAAGTGAGTCAAAACGGTCCATTTGCATGGAGTTTCTTCATGCATATACACCAATAGACATGGTTCGCATGTCTCAAACTTTTCAAAAACGAGTGAGCCCAAAGATCCATCAACATGGAGCTTCTTCATGCGTTTTATACCGATATGACTTACGTGGCAGTGCCACAAGTAGGTGGTACTATCATTACTATCTTATATCTTTTGGCATGAACATGTGTATCACTACGATCGAGATTCAATAAACCATTCATTTTAGGTGCAAGACCATTGAAGGTATTATTCAAATAAACAAAGTAACTATTATTCTCTTTAAATGAATAACCGTATTGCGATAGTCATAATCCAATCATGTCTATGCTCAACGCAAACACCAAATAACAATTATTCAGGTTTAACACCAATCTCGATGGTAGAGGGAGCGTGCGATGCTTGATCATATCAACATTGGAAACACTTCCAACACATATCGTCAGCTCACCTTTAGCTAGTCTCCATTTATTCCATAGCTTTTATTTCGAGTTACTAACACTTAGCAACCAAACCGGTATCTAATACCCTGGTGCTACTAGGAGTACCAGTAAAGTACACATTAACATAATGTATATCCAATATACTTCTATCGAAAGTCTTCTCATCTACCAAGTATCTAGGGTAATTCTGCTCCAGTGGTTGTTACCCTTTATTACAGAAGCACTTAGTCTCGGGCTTGGGTTCAACTTTGGGTTTCTTCACTAGAGCAGCATCTGAATTGTCGTTTCATGAAGTATCCCTTCTTGCCCTTGCCCTTCTTGAAACTAGTGGTTTCACCAACCATCAACAATTGATGCTCCTTCTTGATTTCTACTTTTGTGGAGTCAAACATCGCGAATATCTCAAGGATCATCATATATGTCCCTGATATATCATAGTTCATCACGAAGCTCTAGCAGCTTGGTGGTAATGACTTTGGAGAAACATCAGTATCTCATCTGGAAGATCAACTCCCACTCGATTCAAATGATTGTTGTACTTAGACAATCTGAGCACAAGCTCAACAATTGAGCTTTTCTCCCTTAGTTGCAGGCTAAGAAAATCGTCGGAGGTCTTATACCTCTTGACGTGGGCACGAGCCTGAAATCCCAATTTCAGTCCTTGGAACATCTCATATGTTCTGCGATGTTTCACAAACGTCTTTGGTGCCTCAATTCTAAACCATTTAGCATTATGCACTGAACTATCATGTAGTCATCAAAACGTGTATGTCAGATGTTCGCAACATCCACAGACGACGTTCGAGGTTCAGCACACTGAGCGGTGCATTAAGGACATAAGCCTTCTATGAAGCAATGAGGACAATCCTCAGTTTACGGACCTAGTCCGCATAATTGCTACTATCAACTTTCAACTAAATTTTCTCTAGGAACATATCTAAACAGTAGAACTGAAGCGCGAGCTACGACATAATTTGCGAAGACCTTTTGACTATGTTCAGGATAATTAAGTTCATCTTATGAACTCCCACTCAGATAGACATCCCTCCAGTCATCTAAGTGATTACATGATCCGAGTCAACTAGGCCGTGTCCGATCATCACGTGAGACGGACTAGTCAACATCGGTGAACATCTTCATGTTGATCGTATCTACCATACGACTCATGCTCGACCTTTCGGTCTCTTGTGTTCCGAGGCCATGTCTGTACATGCTAGGCTCGTCAAGTTAACCTAAGTGTTTCGCATGTGTTCCGAGGCTATGTCTGTACATGCTAGGCTCGTCAACACCCGTTGTATGTGAACGTTAGAGTCTAACACCCGATCATCACGTGGTGCTTCGAAACAACGAACTGTCGCAACGGTGCACAGTTAGGGGGAACACTTTCTTGAAATTATTATGAGGGATCATCTTATTTACTACCGTCGTTCTAAGCAAACAAGATGCATAAACATGATAAACATCACATGCAATCAAATAATAGTGACATGATATGGCCAATATCATATAGCTCCTTTGATCTCCATCTTGGGGCTCCATGATCATCATCGTCACCGGCATGACACCATGATCTCCATCATCGTGTCTTCATGAAGTTGTCTCGCCAACTATTACTTCTACTACTATAGCTAACGGTTAGCAATAAAGTAAAGTAATTACATGATGTTTATGTTGACACGCAGGTCATAAATAAATTAAGACAACTCCTATGGCTCCTGCCGGTTGTCATACTCATCGACACGCAAGTCGTGATTCCTATTACAAGAACATGATCAATCTCATACATCACATATATCATTCATCACATCCTTTTGGCCATATCACATCACATAGCATACCCTGCAAAAACAAGTTAGACGTCCTCTAATTGTTGTTTGCATGTTTTACGTGGCTGCTATGGGTTTCTAGCAAGAACGTTCTTACCTACGCAAAACCACAACGTGATATGCCAATTGCTATTTACCCTTCATAAGGACCCTTTTCATCGAATCCGATCCGACTAAAGTGGGAGAGACAGACACCCGCTAGCCACCTTATGCAACTAGTTCATGTCAGTCGGTGGAACCAGTCTCACGTAAGAGTACGTGTAAGGTCGGTCCGGGCCGCTTCATCCCACAATACCGCCGAATCAAGATAAGACTAGTAACGGCAAGCATATTGAACAAAATCAACGCACACAACTACTTTGTGTTCTACTCGTGCATAGAAACTACGCATAGACCTAGCTCATGATGCCACTGTTGGGGAACGTAGCATAAATTCAAAATTTTCCTACGTGTCACCAAGATCTATCTATGGAGTCATCTAGCAACGAGGGAGGAGTGGATCTACATACCCTTGTAGATCGCGCGCGGAAGCGTTCAAGAGAACAGGGTTGATGGAGTCGTACTCGTCGTGATCCAAATCACCGATGATCCTAGCGCCAAACGGACGGCACCTCCGCATTCAACACACGTATGGAGCAGCGACGTCTCCTCCTTCTTGATCCAGCAAGGGGGGAGGAGAGGTTGATGGAGATCCAGCAGCACGACGGCATGGTGGTGGAAGTAGCGGGATTCCAACAGGGCTTCGCCAAGAGCTGCGGGAGGAGGGAGATGTGTCATGGGAGGGAGAGGGAGGCGCCAGGACTTAGGTATGGTTGCCCTCCCTTCCCCCCCACTATATATAGGGCCAAGGGAGAGGGGGAGGGTGCAGCCTTGCCCCTTCCTCCAAGGAAGGGTGCGGCCAAGGGGGGAGGAGTCCATCCTCCCCAAGGCACCTCGGAGGTGCCTTCCCCCTTTAGGACTCTCCCCTCCTCTTGTCCCTTTGGCGCATGGGCCTCTAGGGGCTGGTGCCCTTGGCCCATATAGGCCAAGGCGCATCCCCTACAGCCCATGTGGCCCCCGGGGCAGGTGGCCCCACCCGGTGGACCCCCGAGACCCTTCCGGTGGTCCCGGTACAATACCGGTGACCCCGAAACTTGTCCCGATGGCCGAAATAGCACTTCCTATATATAATTCTTTACTTCCGGACCATTCCGGAACTCCTCGTGACGTCCGGGATCTCACCTGGGACTCCGAACAACTTTCGGGTTACCGCATACTAATATCTCTATAACCCTAGCGTCACCGAACCTTAAGTGTGTAGACCCTACAGGTTCGGGAGACATGCAGACATGACCGAGATGACTCTCCGGCCAATAACCAACAGCGGGATCTGGATACCCATGTTGGCTCCCACATGTTCCATGATGATCTCATCGGATCAACCACGATGTCATGGACTTAATCAATCCCGTATACAATTCCCTTTGTCTATCGGTACGATACTTGCCCGAGATTCGATCGTCGGTATCCCGATACCTTGTTCAATCTCGTTACCGGCAAGTCTCTTTACTCGTTCCGTAACACATCATCCCGTGATCAACTCCTTGATCACATTGTGCACATTATGATGATGTCCTACCGAGTGGGCCTAGAGATACCTCTCCGTTTACACAGAGTGACAAATTCCAGTCTCGATTCGTGCCAACCCAACAGACACTTTCGGAGATACCTGTAGTGTACCTTTATAGCCACCCAGTTACGTTGTGACGTTTGGCACACCCAAAGCACTCCTACGGTATCCGGGAGTTGCACAATCTCATGGTCTAAGGAAATGATACTTGACATTAGAAAAGCTTTAGCATACAAACTACATGATCTTGTGCTAGGCTTAGGATTGGGTCTTGTCCATCACATCATTCTCCTAATGACGTGATCCCGTTATCAATGACATCCAATGTCCATGGTCAGGAAATCGTAACCATCTATTGATCAACGAGCTAGTCAACTAGAGGCTTACTAGGGACATGGTGTTGTCTATGTATCCACACATGTATCTGAGTTTCCTATCAATACAATTCTAGCATGGATAATAACGATTATCCTGAACAAGGAAATATGATAATAACTAATTTATTATTGCCTCTAGGGCATATTTCCAACAATTACACATTATGTCACAATACTTATGCCTATTCTCTCTTATTTTACAAGGTTTACATAAAGAGGGAGAATGCCGGCAGCTGGGATTCTGGGCTGGAAAAGGAGCAAATATTAGAGACCTATTCTGCACAGCTCCAAAAGTCCTGAAACTTCACGGAAGACGTTTTCCAAATATATAAAAAATACTGAGAGCAAGAACTTCACCAGGGGGGCCACACCCTGCCCACGAGGGTGGGGGGCACGCCCTACCCCCCTGGGCGCGCCCCTACCTCGTGGGCCCCCTGGTGGCCCTCCGATGGCCATCTTCTGCTATATGGAGTCTTTCGTTGGGAAAAAAATCATAAGCCATCTTCTTGGACGAAACTCCGCCGCCACGAGGCGGAACCTTGGCGGAACCAATCTAGGGCTCTGGCGGAGCTGTTCTGTCGGGGAAACTTCCCTCCCGGAGGGGGAAATCATCGCCATCGTCATCACCAACGCTCCTCTCATCGGGAGAGGGCAATCTCCATCAACATCTTCATCAGCACCATCTCCTGTCAAAACCCTAGTTCATCTCTTGTATCCAATTCTTGTCTCCAAGTCTGGGATTGGTGCTAGTAGGTTGCTAGTAGTGTTAATTACTCCTTGTAGTTGATGCTAGTTAGTTTAATTGGTGGAAGATCATATGTTCAGATCCTATATGCATATTAATACCCCTCTGATTATGAACATGTTTATGCTTTGTGAGTAGTTACTTTTGTTCCTGAGGACATGGGAGAAGTCTTGCTATTAGTAGTCATGTGAATTTGGTATTCGTTCGATATTTTGATGAGATGTATGTTGTCTCTCCTCTAGTGGTGTTATGTGAACGTCAACTACATGACACTTCACCATTATTTGGGCCTAGAGGAAGGCATTGGGAAGTAATAAGTAGATGATGGGTTGCTAGAGTGACAGAAGCTTAAACCCTAGTTTATGCGTTGCTTCGTAAGGGGCTGATTTGGATCCATATGTTTCATGCTATGGTTAGGTTTACCTTAATACTTTTGTTGTAGTTGTGGATGCTTGCAATAGAGGTTAATCATAAGTGGGATGCTTGTCCAAGTAAGGGCAGCACCCAAGCACCGGTCCACCCACATACCAAATTATCAAAGTACTGAATGCGAATAATATGAGCGTGATGAAAACTAGCTTGACGATATTCCCATGTGTCCTCGGGAGCGCTTTTCTGTATATAATAGTTTGTCCAGGCTTGTCCTTTGCTACAAAAAGGATTGGGCCACCTTGCTGCACTTTATTTACTTTTTTTACTTGTTGCTCGTTACAAATTATCCTATCACAAAACTATCTATTACCACATATTTCAGTACTTGCAGAGAATACCTTGCTGGAAACCGCTTATCATTTCCTTCTGCTCCTCGTTGGGTTTGACACTCTTACTTATCGAAAGGACTACGATAGATCCCCTATACTTGTGGGTCATCAGGGGCGCACCCACCCCCCTGGGCGTGCCCTCCACCCTCGTGGGCCCCTCGTGGCTCCCCTGATGTATTTCTTCTGCCTATATCTATCCTTATACCCTAAAACGATCGGGGAGCACAATAGATCGGGAGTTCCGCCGCCAGAAGCCTCCGTAGCCACCAAAAACCAATCTAGACCCGTTCCAGCACCCTGCCGAAGGGGGGAATCCCTCTCCGGTGGCCATCTACATCATCCCAGTGCTCTCCATGACGAGGAGGGAGTAGTTCTCCCTCAGGGCTGAGGGTATGTACCAGTAGCTATGTGTTTGATCTCTCTCTCTCTCGTGTTCTTGATTTGGCACGATCTTGATGTATCGCGAGCTTTGCTATTATAGTTGGATCTTATGTTTCTTCTCCCCCTCTACTCTCTTGTAATGGATTGAGTTTCCCCTTCAAAGTTATCTTATTGGATTGAGTCTTTAAAGATTTGAGAACACTTGACGTATGTCTTGCCGTGCATATCTGTGGTGACAAGGGGATATCACGTGATTCACTTGATGTGTGTTTTGGTGATCAACTTGCGGGTTCCGCCCATGAACCTATGCATAGGGGTTGGCACACGTTTTCGTCTCGATTCTCCGGTAGAAACTTTGGGGCACTCTTTGAGGTTCTATGTGTTGGTTGAATAGATGAATCTGAGATTGTGTGATGCATATCGTATAATCATACCCAGGGATACTTGAGGTGACATTGGAGTATCTAGGTGACATTAGGGTTTTGGTTGATTTGTGTCTTAAGGTGTTATTCTAGTACGAACTCTAGGGCTGTTTGTGACACTTATAGGAATAGCCCAACGGATTGATCGGAAAGAATAACTTTGAGGTGGTTTCGTACCCTACCATAATCCCTTTTTGCTCTCCGCTATTAGTGACTTTGGAGTGACTCTTTGTTGCATGTTGAGGGATAGTTATATGATCCAATTATGTTATTATTGTTGAGAGAACTTGCACTAGTGAAAGTATGAACCCTAGGCCTTGTTTCCTAGCATTGCGATACCGTTTGTGCTCACTTTTATCATTAGTTACCTTGCTGTTTTTATATTTTCATATTACAAAAACCTTTATCTACCATCCATATACCACTTGTATCACCATCTCTTCGCCGAACTAGTGCACCTATACACTTTACCATTGTATTGGGTGTGTTGGGGACACAAGAGACTCTTTGTTATTTGGTTGCAGGGTTGCTTGAGAGAGACCATCTTCATCCTACGCCTCCTACGGATTGATAAACCTTAGGTCATCCACTTGAGGGAAATTTGCTACTGTCCTACAAACCTTTGCACTTGGAGGCCCAACAACGTCTACAAGAAGAAGGTTGTGTAGTAGACATCAAGCTCTTTTCTGGCGCCGTTGCCGAGGAGGCGAGGAAAGCGGCACTAACACCCCGTCAACTAAGCTCTTTTCTGGCGCCGTTGCCGGGGAGGTTAGCGCGTGAAGGTATATCTTTAGATCTTGCAATCGAGTCTTTTAGTTTCTTGTTTTATCACTAGTTTAGTTTATAAAAGAAAATTACAAAAAATGGAATTAAGTTTGCCTCATACGCTTCATCTTTTTAATATCTTTCGTGAATATGATGGAAAGGAAAATTGTGCCAAAGTGTTAGAAGAAGAATGCATTAAAATGTTTGGCACTAAATATTTGAATGATGAGCATGATTGCAATGTTGTTAGTATGAATTCCTTGAATATCCATGATGCTAATGATATGAAAAGCCACAAGCTTGGGGAAGCTATGTTTGATGAAGATGATATTTTTTGTCCCCCAAGTTTTGATTAGCAAATTTATTATGATGAAAGCATCCCTCCTATCTTTGATGATTATTGTGATGACTTGTATGCTATAAAGAATAATGATATCCATGAAACTTGCCATCATGATTTTAGTTTTCAATTGGATTATGCATCACATGATAATTATTTTGTTAAGTTTGCTCCCACTATTCCGAATGAGAAGAATTTTGCTTGTGTGGAGAGTAATAAAATTTCTATGCTTGTAGATCATGAAAAGAATGATTTAGGTGCTGGTTATATTGTTGAATTCATTCATGATGCTACTGAAAATTATTATGAGGGAGGAACATATGCTTGTAGGAATTGCAATAATATCAAGCTTCCTCTCTATGTGCTTAAAGTTTTGAAGCTATGCTTGTTTTACTTTCCTATGCAAGTTGATTCTTGTTCCCACAAGTTGTTTGCTCACAAAATCCCTATGCATAGGAAGTGAGTTAGACTTAAATGTGCTAGTCATATTCTTCATGATACTCTCTTTATGTTACAATTCTTATCTTTTATGTGAGCATCATTCAAATCATCATGCCTAGCTAGGGGCGTTAAACGATAGCGCTTGTTGGGAGGCAACCCAATTTTATTTTTGTTCCTTGCTTTTTGCTCCTGTTTAGTAATAAATAATTCTTCTAGCCTCTGTTTAGATGTGGTTTTATGCTTTTAATTAGTGTTTGTGCCAAGTAGAACCGTTGGGAAGACTTGGGGAAAGTCTTTTTGATCTTGCTGTAAAAAACAGAAACTTTAGCGCTCACGAGAATTGCTGCCAGTTTTTATTGGAGAGTGATATTGAGTTAATTCTTTTTGCAGATTATTAATAGACAAATTACTCAGGTACACCAATTTATTTGAGAATTGTATGAGTTCCAGAAGTATACGTTTGATCCATATTACTACAGACTGTTCTGTTTTTGACAGATTCTGTTTTTGATGTGTTGTTTCCTTATTTTGATGAATTTATGAGTAGTATCGGAGGGTATGAACCATAGATAAGTTGGAATACAGTAGGTTTAACACCAATATAAATAAATAATGAGTTCATTACAGTACCTTGAAGTGGTGTTTTGTTTTCTTATACTAACGGAGCTTACGAGTTTTCTGTTAAGTTTTGTGTTGTGAAGTTTTCAAGTTTTGGGTAAAGATTCGATGGACTATGGAATAAGGAGTGGCAAGAGCCTAAGATTGGGGATGCCCAAGGCACCCCAAGGTAATATTAAAGGAAAACCAAGAGCCTAAGCTTGGGGATGCCCCGGAAGGCATCCCCTCTTTCGTCTTCGTTCATCGGTAACTTTACTTGGAGCTATATTTTTATTCGCCACATGATATGTGTTTTGCTTGGAGAGTCATTTTATTTTCTTTTGTTTTGCTTGCTGTTTGAATAAAATACCAAGATCTGAAATTATTAAATGTTAGAGAGTCTTCATATAGTTGCATAATTGTTCAATTACTCATTGATCTTCACTTATATCTTTCGGAGTAGTTTGTCATTTGCTCTAGTGCTTCACTTATATCTTTTTAGAGCACGGTGGTGGTCTCATTTTGTACAAATAGGTGAAATCTCATGCTTCACTTATATTATTTTGAGAGTCTTCAGAACAACATGGTAATTTGCTTTGGTTATGAAATTAGTCCTAATATGATGGGCATCCAAGAGGGATATAATAAAAACTTTCATATAAGTGCATTGAATACTAAGAGAAGTTTGATACTTGATGATTGTTTTGAGATATGGAGATAGTGATATCAAAGTTGTGCTAGTTGAGTAGTTGTGAATTTGAGAAATGCTTGTGTTGAAGTTTGCCAGTCCCGTAGCATGCACATATGGTAAATGTTATGTAACAAATTTGAAACATGAGGTGTTGTTTGATTGTCCTCCTTATGAGCGGCGGTCGGGGACGAGCAATGGTCTTTTACTACCAATCTACCCCCTAGGAGCATGTGCGTGATGCTTGGTTTTTGATGACTTGTAGATTTTTGCAATAAGTATGTGAGTTATTTATGACTAATGTTGAGTCCATGGATTATACGCACTGCTACCCTTCCATCATTGCTAGCCTCTTCGGTACCGTGCATTGCCCTTTCTCACATTGGGAGTTGGTGCAAACTTCGCCGGTGCATCCAAACCCCGTGATATGATACGCTCTTTCACACATAAACCTCCTTATATCTTCCTCAAAACAGCCACCATACCTACCTATTATGGCATTTCCATAGTCATTCTGATATATATTGGCATGCAACTTTCCACCATTCCATTTATCATGACACGTTCATCATTGTCATATTGCTTAGCATGATCATGTAGTTGACATAGTATTTGTGGCAAAGCCACCGTTCATAATTATTTCATACATGTCACTCTTGGTTCATTGCATATCCCGGTACACCGCAGGAGGCATTCATATAGAGTCATACTTTGTTCTAGTATCGAGTTGTAATCATTGAGTTGTAAATAAATAGAAGTGTGATGATCATCATTTTCTAGATCATTGTCCCAAGTGAGGAATAATAAAAAAGGCCACAAAAAGAGAAGGCCCAAAAAAAGAGAGAAAGGCCATAAAAAAGAGAAGGCAAAAAAATTGAGAGAAAAAGAGAGAAGGGACAATGCTACTATCCTTTGCCACACTTGTGCTTCAAAGTAGCACCATAATCCTCATGATAGAGAGTCTCTTGTTTTGTCACTTTCATATACTAGTGGGAATTTTTCATTATAGAACTTGTCTTGTACATTCCAACAATGGGCCTCCTCAAGTGCCCTAGGTCTTCGTGAGCAAGCAAGTTGGATGCACACCCACTTAGTTTCTTTTGTTGAGCTTTCGTACATTTATAGCTCTAGTGCATATGTTGCATGGCAATCCCTACTCCTTGCATTAACATCAATTGATGGGCACCTCCATAGATCATTGATTAGCCTTGTTGATGTGAGACTTTCTCCTTTTTTGTCTTCTCCACATAACCCCCGTCATCATATTCTATTCCACCCATAGTGCTATATCCATGGCTCACGCTCATGTATTGCGTGAAAGTTGAAAAAAGTTTGAGATTACTAAAGTGTGAACAATTGATTGGCTTGTCATCGGGGTTTTGCATGATGAGAGCATTCTTGTGTGACAAAAATGGAGCATGACCAAACTATATGATTTTGTAGGGATGAACTTTCTTTGGCCATGTTATTTTGAGAAGACATGATTGCTTAGTTAGTATGCTTGAAGTATTATTATTTTTATGTCAATATTAAACTTTTGTTTTGAATCTTATGGATCTGAATATTCTTGCTACAAAAAAGAGAAATACTTGATGAATATGTTAGGTAGCATTCCACATCAAAAATTCTGTTTTTATCATTTACCTACTCGAGGACGAGCAGGAATTAAGCTTGGGGATGCTGATACGTCTCCAACGTATCTATAATTTTTGATTGTTCCATGCTATTATATTATCAACCTTGGATGTTTTATATGTATTTATATGCTATTTTATATGATTTTTGGGACTAATCTATTAACCTAGAGCCCAGTGCCAGTTTCTGTTTTTTCCTTGTTTTAGGGTTTCGAAGAAAAGGAATATCAAACGGAGTCCAAACGGAATGAAACCTTTGGAAAAGTTATTTTTGGAAAGAAAGCAATACAGGAGACTTGGAGTGCACGTCAGGGGATCAACGAGGAAGCCACGAGGCAGGGGGGCGCGCCCACCCCCCTGGGCGCGCCCTCCACCCTCGTGGCTCCCCTGATGTATTTCTTCCACCTATGTATATACATGTACCCTAAAACGATCGGGGAGCACAATAGATCGAGAGTTCCGCCGCCAGAAGCCTCCGTAGCCACCGAAAACCAATTTAGACCTGTTCCGGCACCCTGCCGGAGGGGGGGAATCCATCTCTGGTGGCCATCTTCATCATCCCGGTGCTCTCCATGATGAGGAGGGAGTAGTTCTCCCTCGGGGCTGAGGGTATGTACCAGTAGCTATGTGTTTGATCTCTCTCTCTCTCTCTCGTGTTCTTGATTTGGCACGATCTTGATGTATCACGAGCTTTGCTATTATAGTTGGATCTTATGTTTCTTCTCCCCCTCTACTCTCTTGTAATGGATTGAGTTTCCCCTTCGAAGTTATCTTATCGGATTGAGTCTTTAAAGATTTGAGAACACTTGATGTATGTCTTGCCGTGCGTATCTGTCGTGACAATGGGATATCACGTGATTCACTTGATGTATGTTTTGGTGATCAACTTGCGGGTTCCGCCCATGAACCTATGCATAGGGGTTGGCACACGTTTTCGTCGTGATTCTCCGGTAGAAACTTTGGGGCACTCTTTGAGGTTCTATGTGTTGGTTGAATAGATGAATCTGAGATTGTGTGATGCATATCGTATAATCATTAGGGTTTTGGTTGATTTGTGTCTTAAGGTGTTATTCTAGTATGAACTCTAGGGTTGTTTGTGACACTTATAGGAATAGCCCAACTGATTGATTGGAAAGAATAACTTTGAGGTGGTTTTGTACCCTACCATAATCTCTTCGTTTGTTCTCCGCTATTAGTGACTTTGGAGTGACTCTTTGTTGCACGTTGAGGGATAGTTATATGATCCAATTATGTTATTATTGTTGAGAGAACTTGCACTAGTGAAAGTATGAACCCTAGGCCTTGTTTCCTATCATTGCAATACCGTTTGTGCTCACTTTTATCATTAGTTACCTTGCTGTTTTTATATTTTCAGATTACAAAAACCTTCATCTACCATCCATATACCACTTGTATCACCATCTCTTCGTCGAACTAGTGCACCTATACAATTTACCATTGTATTGGGTGTGTTGGGGACACAAGAGACTCTTTGTTATTTGGTTGCAGGGTTGCTTGAGAGAGACCATCTTCATCCTACGCCTCCTACGGATTGATAAACCTTAGGTCATCCACTTGAGGGAAATTTGCTACTGTCCTACAAACCTCTGCACTTGGAGGCCCAACAACGTCTAAAAGAAGAAGTTTGTGTAGTAGACATTAGGTACCTAGTAGGATGAAGGCTTGCTGCAGCGACTACTTCGAGAAGTTACCGATACCCTCGGGTGCCCGGAGCTGCCCAAGGACGGCTATGACATATGCCCCAATATCACCTTCAACGTCCATATCCTCATATGCACAACGGCACCGTCCGCTACTGGCAGGACCCCGCAAGAGCAATAGGGACTTGGGCATGCATCACCATCATAGATCACTGCATCATGCAACGTTGTAAGGTGTGTGTGGCAGCAGAGCGCCACTATTGGGCTGGAAACAGCCGGCCTGAGCAACAGGTGCTCGGGCGCGCCCTGCAGGCCACCTTGGGCAGATCCCGCTTGGTAGAAGGCCCCTCACAGGCCACCTTTGGCGGACGCCCTGGCACCAAGAACGCTAGCGGCAGTTGGGGCGGATCTTGAGTGTGGCCGCCAAAATTGGAGCCAAGGCCACCATCCACTACACCACCAGGAGTCACGCCCGCTGAGGGAGTCCTGGATTAGGGGGTGTTCGGGTAGCCGGACTATACCTTTGGCCGGACTCCTGGACTATGAAGATACAAGATTGAAGACTTCGTCCCGTGACCGGATGGGACTTTCCTTGGCGTGGAAGGCAAGCTTGGCGATGCGGATATTCAAGATCTCCTACCATTGTAACCGACTTTATGTAACCCTAACCCTATCCGGTGTCTATATAAACCGGAGGGTTGTAGTCTGTAGGCAATCAACTCCATACACAACAATCATACCATAGGCTAGCTGTTGGGGAACGTAGCAGAAATTCAAAATTTTCCTACGTGTCACCAAGATCTATCTATGGAGAAACCAGCTACGAGTAGAAGGAGAGTGCATCTACATACCCTTGTAGATCGCTAAGCGGAAGCGTTCAAGTGAACGGGGTTGATGGAGTCGTACTCGTCGTGATTCAAATCACCGATGATCAAGTGCCGAACGCACGGCACCTCCGCGTTCAACACACGTACAGCCCGGTGACGTCTCCCACGCCTTGATCCAGCAAGGAGAGAGGGAGAGGTTGAGGAAGACTCCATCCAACAGCAGCACAACGGCGTGGTGGTGGTGGAGGAGCGTGGCAATCCAGCAGGGCTTCGCCAAGCACCACGGGAGAGGAGGAGGAGGAGAGGCAGGGCTGCACCAAGAGGGAGAATTTCTCATGTGTATGGCAGCCCCAAACCTCAACTATATATAGGGGGAAGGGGGGGCTGCGCCCCCTTTAGGGTTTCCCACCCCCAAGGGGTGCGGCCAGCCCTAGATGGCAAAGGGGGTGGCGGCCAAGAGGGGAGAGGAGAGGGAGGCGCACCAATATGGGCCTTAAGGCCCATCTGGACTAGGGTTTGCCCCCTCCCACTCTCCCTTGCGCCTTGGCCCCCTTGTGGGGGGCGCACCAGCCCTCCTAGGGGCTGGTCCCCTCACACACTTGGCCCACGCAACCTTCTGGGGCAGGTGGCCCCACTTGGTGGACCCCCGGGACCCTCCCGGTGGTCCCGGTACAATACCGATATCGCCCCAAACTTTTCCGGTGACCAAAACAGGACTTCCCATATATAAATCTTTACCTCCGGACCATTCCGGGACTCCTCGTGACGTCCGGGATCTCATCCGGGACTCCGAACAACATTCGGTAACCACATAAAAGCTTCCTTTATAACCCTAGCGTCACCGAACCTTAAGTGTGTAGACCCTACGGGTTCGGGAGACATGTAGACATGACCGAGACGTTCTCCGGTCAATAACCAACAGCGGGATCTCGATACCCATGATGGCTCCCACATGTTCCACGATGATCTCATCGGATGAACCACGATGTCAAGGACTTAATCAATCCCGTATTCAATTCCCTTTGTCTATCGGTATGTTACTTGCCCGAGACTCGATCGTCGGTATCCAATACCTTGTTCAATCTCGTTACCGGCAAGTCACTTTACTCGTTCCGTAACACATCATCCCGTGATCAACTCCTTGGTCACATTGCGCATATGATGATGTCCTACCGAGTGGGCCCAGAGATACCTCTCCATTTACACGGAGTGACAAATCCCAGTCTCGATCCGCATAAGACAATAGATACTTTCGGAGATACCTGTAGTGCACCTTTATAGTCACCCAGTTACGTTGTGACGTTTGATACACCCAAAGAACTCCTACGGTATCCAGGAGTTACACGCTCTCATGGTCGAAGGAAGAGATACTTGACACTGGCAAAGCTCTAGCAATTGAACTACACGATCTTTGTGCTAGGCTTAGGATTGGGTCTTGTCCATCACATCATTCTCCTAATGATGTGATCCCGTTATCAACGACATCCAATGTCCATAGCCAGGAAACCATGACTATCTGTTGATCACAACGAGCTAGTCAACTAGAGGCTCACTAGGGACATATTGTGGTCTATGTATTCACACGTGTATTACGATTTCCGGATAATACAGTTATAGCATGAATAAAAGACTATTATCATGAACAAAGAAATATAATAATAACACTTTTATTATTGCCTCTAGGGCATATTTCCAACAGTCTCCCACTTGCACTAGAGTCAATAATCTAGTTCACATCGCCATGTGATTAACACTCACAGGTCACATCGCCATGTGACTAACACCCAAGAGTTTACTAGAATCAGTAGTCTAGTTCACATCACTATGTGATTAACACTCAATGAGTTTTATGTTTGATCATGTTGCTTGTGAGAGAGGTTTTAGTCAACGGGTCTGAACCTTTCAGATCCGTGTGTGCTTTACAAATCTCTATGTCATCTCCTAGATGCAGCTACCACGCTCTATTTGGAGCTGTTCCAAATAACTGTTCTACTTGGAGCTATTCTAAATTGTTGCCCCATTGTACGTATCCGGTATCTCTACTTAGAGCTATCCGGATAGGTGTTAAGCTTGCATCGACGTAACCTTTACGACGGACTCTTTTACCACCTCCATAATCGAGAAAATTCCTTAGTCCACTAGTTACTAAGGATAACTTTGACCGCTGTCCTATGATCCATTCATGGATCACTATTGTACCCCTTGACTGACTCATGGCAAGGCACACTTTCGGTGCGGTACACAGCATAGCATACTGAAGAGCCTACGTCTTAAGCATAGGGGACGACCTTCGTCCTTTCTCTCTATTCTGCCGTGGTCGAGCTTTAAGTCTTAACTTCGTACCTTACAACTCAGGAAAGAACTCCTTCTTTGACTGGTCCATCTTGAACACCTTGAAGATCATGTCAAGGTATGTGCTCATTTGAAAGTATTATTAAGCATTTTGATCTATCCTTATAGATCTTGATGCTCAATGTTCAAGTAGCTTAATCCAGGCTTTCCATTGAAAAACACCTTTCAAATAACCCTCTATGCTTTCCAGAAATTCTACAACATTTCTGATCATCAATATGTCAACAACATACACTCATCAGAAATTCTATAGTGCTCCCACTCACTTCTTTGGAAATACAAGTTTCTCATAAACTTTGTACAAACCCAAAATCTTTGATCATCTCATCAAAGCGCACATTCCAACTCCGAGATGCTTACTCCAATCCTTAGAAGGATTGCTGGAGCTAGCATACCTTTTAGCATCCTTAGGATCGACAAAACCTTTCTGATTGTATCACATACAACCTTTCCTTACGAAAGTTGGCAAGGAAACTCATTTTGACATCCATCTGCCAGATTTCATAAATGCAGCTAATGCTAACATGTCCGACGGACTTAAGCATCGCTACGGATGAGAAAATCTCATCGTAGTCAACTCCTTGAACTTGTGAAAAAACTCTTCGCCACAAGTAGAGCTTTATAGATGGTGACATTACCGTCCATGTCCGTCTTCTTCTTAAAGATCCATTTATCTTAATGGCTTGCCGATCACCGGGCAAGTCCACCAAAGTCCATGCTTTGTTCTGATACATGGATCCTATCTCGGATTTCATGGTTTCTAACCATTTGTCAGAATTTTGGGCCCACCATCGCTTCTCCATAGCTCGTAGGTTCATTGTTGTCTAGCAACATGACCTTCAAGACAGGATTACTGTACCACTCTGAAGTAGTACGTATCCTTGTCACCCTACGAGGTACGGCAGTGACTTGATCCGAAACTTCATGATCACTATCATAAGCTTCCACTTCAATTGGTGTAGGTGCCACAGGAACAACTTCCTGTGCCCTGCTACACACTTGTTGAAGTGACGGTTCTATAACCTCATCAAGTCTCCACCATCCTCCCACTCAATTCTTTCGAGAGAAACCTTTCCTCAAGAAAGGACCTGATTCAAGAAACAATCCATATTGCTTTCGGATCTGAATTAGGAGGTATACCCAACTATTTTGGGTGTCCTATGAAGATGCATTTTATCCGCTTTGGGTTCGAGCTTATCAATCCTGAATTTTTTTTTCACATAAGCATCGCAGCCCCAAACCTTTAAGAAACGACAACTTAGGTTTCTCTAAACCATAATTCATACGGTGTCATCTCAACGGAATTACGTGGTGCCCTATTTAAAGTGAATGTGGTTGTCTCTAATGCCTAACCCATGAACGATAGTGGTAATTCGATAAGAGACATCATGGTATGCATCATATCCAATAGGGTGCAGTTATGATGTTCGGACACACCATCACACTATGGTGTTCCAGGCGGTATTAATTGCGAAACAATTTCCACAATGTCTTAACTGTGTGCCAAAACTCGTAACTCAGATATTCATCTCTATGATCATATCATAGACATTTTATCCTCTTGTCAAAATGATCTTCTACTTCACTCTGAAATTACTTGAACCATTCAATAATTCAGACTTGTGTTTCATTAAGTAAATATTCTCAACATCTACTCGAATCATCTGTGAAGTAAGAACATAACGATATTCACTGCATGCCTCAGCACTCATTGGATTGGACACATCACGATGTGTTACTTCCAACAAGTTGCTATCTTGTTCCATCTTACTGAAAATGAGGCTTTTCAGTCATCTTGCCCATGTGGTATGATTTGCATATCTCAAGTGATTCAAAATCAAGTGAGTCCGAACGATCCATTTGCATGGAGTTTCTTCATGCATATACACCAATAGACATGGTTCGCATGTCTCAAACTTTTCAAAAACGAGTGAGTCCAAAGATCCATCAACATGGAGCTTCTTCATGAGTTTTATACCATTATGACTTACATGGCAATGCCACAAGTAAGTGGTACTATCATTACTATCTTATATCTTTTGGCATGAAAATGTGTATCACTACGACCGAGATTCAATAAACCATTCCTTTAGGTGCAAGACCATTGAAGGTATTATTCAAAAATAGAGTAACCATTATTCTCCTTAAATGAATAACCGTATTGCGATAGACATAATCCAATCATGTCTATGCTCAACGCAAACACCAATCTCGGTGGTAGAGGGAGCGTGCGATGCTTGATCATATCAACCTTGGAAACACTTCCAACATATATCGTCAGCTCACCTTTAGCTAGTCTCCGTTTATTCCGTAGCTTTTATTTCGAGTTACTAACACTTAGCAACCGAACCGGTATCCAATACCCTGGTGCTACTAGGAGTACTAGTAAAGTACACATTAACATGATGTATATCCAATATACTTCTATCGACCTTGCCAGCCTTCTCATCTACCAAGTATCTAGGGTAATGCTGCTCCAGTGGTTGTTCCCCTTATTACAGAAGCACTTAGTCTCGGGTTTGGGTTCAACCTTGGGTTTCTTCACTAGAGCAGCAGCTGAATTGCCGTTTCATGAAGTATCCCTTTGTTCCCTTGCCCTTCTTGAAACTAGTGGTTTCACCAACCATCAACAATTGATGCTCCTTCTTGATTTCTACTTTCGCGGTGTCAAACATCATGAATATTTCAAGGATCATCATATCTATCCCTGATATGTTATAGTTAATCACAAAGCTCTAGCAGCTTGGTGGCAATGACTTTGGGGAAACATCACTATCTCATCTGGAGGATCAACTCCCACTCGATTCAAGTGATTGTTGTGCTCAGACAATCTGAGCACAAGCTCAACGATTGAGCTTTTCTCCCTTAGTTTGCAGGCTAAGAAAATCGTCGGAGGTCTTATACCTCTTGACGTGGGCACGAGCCTGAAATCCCAATTTCAGCCCTCGAAACATCTCATATGTTCCGCGATGTTTCGAAAACGTCTTTGGTGCCTCTACTTAAACCATTTAATTGAACTATCACGTAGTTATCAAAACGTGTATGTCCGATGTTCGCAACATCGACAAACGACGTTGGGGTTCAGCACATTGAGCGGTGCATTAAGGACATAAGCTTTCTACTGATCGCATAATCGCTACTATCAACTTTCAACTATATTTTCTCTAGGAACATATCTAAACAGTGGAACTAAAGCGCGAGCTACGACATAATTTGCAAAAGGTCTTTTGACTATGTTCAGGATAATTAAGTTCATCTTATGAACTCCCACTTAGATAGACATCCCTCTGGTCATCTAAGTGATCACATGATCCGAGTCAACTAGGCCGTGTCCGATCATCACGTGAGACGGACTAGTCATCATCGGTGAACATCTTCATGTTGATCGTATCTACTATACGACTCATGCTCGACCTTTCGGTCTCCGTGTTCCGAGGCCATGTCTGCACATGCTAGGCTCGTCAAGTTAACCCTAAGTGTTTTCGCTGTGTAAAACTGTCTTACACCCGTTGTATGTGAACATAAGAATCCATCACACCCGATCATCACGTGGTGCTTAGAAGCGACGAACTGTAGCAACGGTGCACAGTTAGGGGAGAACACTTCTTGAAATTTTGTAAGGGATCATCTTATTTACTACTGTCGTTCTAAGCAAACAAGATGCATAAACATGATAAACATCACATGCAATCAAATAGTGACATGATATGGCCAATATCATTTTGCTCCTTTTGATCTTCATCTTCGGGGCTCCATGATCATCATCGTCACCGGCATGACACCATGATCTCCATCATCATGATCTCCATCATCGTGTCTTCATGAAGTTGTCACGCCAACGACTACTTCTACTTCTATGACTAACGCGTTTAGCAATAAAGTAAAGTAGTTTACATGGCGTTCTTCAATGACAGGCAGGTCATACAATAAATAAAGACAACTCCTATGGCTCCTGCCGGTTGTCATACTCATCGACATGCAAGTCGTGAATCCTATTACAAGAACATGATCAATCTCATACATCACATATATCATTCATCACATCCTTTTGGCCATATCACATCACATAGCATACCCTGCAAAAACAAGTTAGACGTCCTCTAATTGTTGTTTGCATGTTTTACGTGGCTGCTATGGGTTTCTAGCAAGAACGTTTCTTACCTACGCAAAACCACAACGTGATATGCCAATTTCTATTTACCCTTCATAAGGACCCTTTTCATCGAATCCGTTCCGACTAAAGTGGGAGAGACTGGCACCCGCTAGCCACCTTATGCACCAGGTGCATGTCAATCGGTGGAACCTGTCTCACGTAAGAGTACGTGTAAGGTCGGTCCGGGCCGCTTCATCCCACAATACCGTCGAAACAAGATTGGACTAGTAACGGTAAGCATATTGAACAACATCAACACCCACAACTACTTTGTGTTCTACTCGTGCAAAGAATCTACGCAATAGACCTAGCTCATGATGCCACTGTTGGGGAACGTAGCAGAAATTCAAAATTTTCCTACGTGTCACCAAGATCTATCTATGGAGAAACCAGCTACGAGTAGAAGGAGAGTGCATCTACATACCCTTGTAGATCGCTAAGTGGAAGCGTTCAAGTGAACGGGGTTGATGGAGTCGTACTCGTCGTGATTCAAATCACCGATGATCAAGTGCCGAACGCACGGCACCTCCGCGTTCAACACACGTACAGCCCGGTGACGTCTCCCACGCCTTGATCCAGCAAGGAGAGAGGGAGAGGTTGAGGAAGACTCCATCCAACAGCAGCACAACGGCGTGGTGGTGGTGGAGGAGCGTGGCAATCCAGCAGGGCTTCGCCAAGCACCACGGGAGAGGAGGAGGAGGAGAGGCAGGGCTGCACCAAGAGGGAGAATTTCTCATGTGTATGGCAGCCCCAAACCTCAACTATATATAGGGGGAAGGGGGGGCTGCGCCCCCTTTAGGGTTTCCCACCCCCAAGGGGTGCGGCCAGCCCTAGATGGCAAAGGGGGTGGCGGCCAAGAGGGGAGAGGAGAGGGAGGCGCACCAATATGGGCCTTAAGGCCCATCTGGACTAGGGTTTGCCCCCTCCCACTCTCCCTTGCGCCTTGGCCCCCTTGTGGGGGGCGCACCAGCCCTCCTAGGGGATGGTCCCCTCCCACACTTGGCCCACGCAACCTTCTGGGGCAGGTGGCCCCACTTGGTGGACCCCCGGGACCCTCCCGGTGGTCCCGGTACAATACCGATATCGCCCGAAACTTTTCCGGTGACCAAAACAGGACTTCCCATATATAAATATTTACCTCCGGACCATTCCGGAACTCCTCGTGACGTCCGGGATCTCATCCGGGACTCCGAACAACATTCGGTAACCACATACAAGCTTCCTTTATAACCCTAGCGTCACCGAACCTTAAGTGTGTAGACCCTACGGGTTCGGGAGACATGTACACATGACCGAGACGTTCTCCGGTCAATAACCAACAGCGGGATCTGGATACCCATGATGGCTCCCACATGTTCCACGATGATCTCATCGGATGAACCACGATGTCAAGGACTTAATCAATCCCGTATTCAATTCCCTTTGTCTATCGGTATGTTACTTGCCCGAGACTCGATCGTCGGTATCCAATACCTTGTTCAATCTCGTTACCGGCAAGTCACTTTACTCGTTCCGTAACACATCATCCCGTGATCAACTCCTTGGTCACATTGCGCATATGATGATGTCCTACCGAGTGGGCCCAGAGATACCTCTCCGTTTACACGGAGTGACAAATCCCAGTCTCGATCCGCATAAAACAATAGATACTTTCGGAGATACCTGTAGTGCACCTTTATAGTCACCCAGTTACGTTGTGACGTTTGATACACCCAAAGCACTCCTACGGTATCCAGGAGTTACACGCTCTCATGGTCGAAGGAAGAGATACTTGACACTGGCAAAGCTCTAGCAATTGAACTACACGATCTTTGTGCTAGGCTTAGGATTGGGTCTTGTCCATCACATCATTCTCCTAATGATGTGATCCCATTATCAACGACATCCAATGTCCATAGCCAGGAAACCATGACTATCTGTTGATCACAACGAGCTAGTCAACTAGAGGCTCACTAGGGACATATTGTGGTCTATGTATTCACACGTGTATTACGATTTCCGGATAATACAGTTATAGCATGAATAAAAGACTATTATCATGAACAAAGAAATATAATAATAACACTTTTATTATTGCCTCTAGGGCATATTTCCAACACTAGCTTCTAGGGTTTAGCCTCCTTGATCTCGTGGTATATCTACTCTTGTACTACCCATATCATCAATATTAATGAAGCAGGAGTAGGGTATTACCTCCATCGAGAGGGCCCGAACCTGGGTAAAAAATATCGTGTCCCTTGTCTCCTGTTACCATCCGGCCTTGACGCACAGTTCGGGACCCCCTACCCGAGATCCGCAGGTTTTGACACCGACATTGGTGCTTTCATTGAGAGTTCCTCTATGTCGTCGCCTTTAGCCCCGATGGCTCCTTTGATCATCAACAACGACGCAGTCCAGGGTGAGACTTTGCTCCCTGGACAGATCTTCGTCTTTGGCGGCTTCGCTCTGCGGGCCAATTCGCTTGGCCACCTTGAGCAGATCGAAAGCTACGCCCCTGGCCGTCGGGTCAGGTTTGGAAGCCTAAACTACACGGCTGACATCCACGGGGACTTGATCTTTGACGGATTCGAGCCACAGCCAAGCGCGCCGCACTGTCTCGATGGGCATGATATAGCTCTACCGCCGAACAGCGCCTTGGAGGCCGCATACGCATCGGCTCCGACCCCTAACTCGGAGCCCATTGCGCCAATTGAGGATGAGCGGTTGGACGTCACCTCGGGGGCTGCGATCCCGAAAGCGATCGAGCCGAACTCCGGGCCTGCACTCCGCATGGCCCGTGACTCCGAGGAGCCGGATTCCTCTCCGAACTCCGAGCCCCCCGCGCCCCTGCCGATCGAATCCGATTGGGCGCCGATAATGGAGTTCACCGCTGCGGACATCTTTCAGCACTCGCCCTTCGACGACATCCTGAATTCTCTTAAGTCTCTCTCTTTATCAGGAGAGCCCTGGCCGGACCACGGTCAGCAAGGTTGGGATACGGACGATGAAGAAATTCAAAGCCCACCCACCACCCACTTTGTAGCCATTGTCGATGATCTAACCGACATGCTTGACTTCAGCTCCGAAGACATCGACGGCATGGACGACGATGTAGGAGACGAACAGGAACCAGCACCTGTAGGGCGCTGGAAGGCCATCTCGTCATATGACATATATATGGTGGATACTCCAAAAGATGGAGATGGCGATGGAACTGTGGGGGATGACGCCCCCAAGAAACAGCCAAAGCGCCGGCATCAGCGGCGCCGCTCTAAATCCCGCCAAAGCAAAAACGGTGATTCTGGCACGGGAGATAATACTACCCCGGATAGCGCCGAAGAACACCCACCCCAGCAAGATTCAGCACAGGAAGATGGAGAAGCCAGCCCTCATGAGAGAGCGGCAGACCGAGAGGTCGAGGATGATAACTATATGCCTCCCTCCGAAGACGAGGCAAGCCTCGATGACGACGAATTCGTCATACCATCAGACCCCGCCGAACAAGAGCGTTTTAAATGCAGGCTTTTAGCCACGGCAAGCAGCCTCAAGAAAAAGCAGCAACAGCTCAGAGCTGCCCAAGATTTGCTAGCTGACAAATGGACTGGAGTCCTTGCGGCCGAAAAGTATAAACTTGAACGCCCCTCCAAGAGTTACCCGAAGCGCTGGCCGCTACCCCGGTCAGAGGAGGAAGCACCTACATCACCAGCACATGACATGGCAGACCGGCCACCTCGCGGCCGCGACAGAGAGGCCTCTCGGCCCTCCACCCAAGCCATGCCCCGACGCCGCTCAACTAAGGCACGGGAAAATGCGCCCGACCTGCGAGACATACTGGAGGATAAGGCAAGACAAACAAGATCGATCTACGGATCGCGCAGGCGCCCTACGGCATGTGACAATGATCTTCACTCCGGATACAACAAATCCGGCCGGGCCGAACACAACAGACATAGCTCTTCCGAGCTGCGTCGTGATATAGCCCAGTACAGAGGCGCCGCACACCCGCTATGCTTCACGAATGAAGTAATGGATCATAAAATCCCAAAGGGTTTCAAACCCGTAAACATCGAATCATACGATGGCACAACAGATCCGGCGGTATGGATCGAGGATTATCTCCTTCACATCCACATGGCACGCGGCGATGATCTACACGCCATCAAATACCTCCCGCTCAAACTTAAAGGACCGGCCCGGCATTGGCTTAACAGCTTGCCAGCAGACTCAATCGGTTCTTGGGAGGACCTGGAAGCCGCATTCCTCGACAACTTCCAGGGCACTTACGTGCGACCGCCGAACGTCGATGACTTAAGCCACATAATTCAGCAGCCAGAAGAATCGGCCAGACAATTCTGGACACGGTTCCTAACAAAGAAAAACCAGATAGTCAACTGTCTGGACGCAGAGGCCCTAGCAGCCTTCAAGCATAACATCCGCGATGAGTGGCTTACCCGGCACCTAGGACAGGAAAAACCGAAATCCATGGCAGCCCTCACGACACTCATGACCCACTTTTGCGCGGGAGAAGACAGCTGGCTAGCTCGCAGTAACAACTTATCAAAGAACCCTGGTAATTCGGATACCAAGGACAAAAGTGGCAGGACACGTCGGAATAAGCAAAAACGCCGCGTTAACAGCGACAGCAATGAAGAAATGACAGTCAATGCCGGATTCAAAGGCTATAAATCCGGTCAGCGGAAAAAGCCATTCAAAAAGAATACTCAGGGCCCGTCCAGTTTGGACCGAATACTCGATCGCTTGTGCCAGATACATGGCACCCCCGAAAGGCCAGCCAATCACACTAACAGGGATTGTTGGGTGTTCAAGCAGGCAGGCAAGTTAAGGGCCGAAAACAGAGACAAGGGGCTGCACAGCGACGACGAGGAGCCCAAGCCGCCGAGCAACAATGGACAGAAGGGCTTTCCCCCACAAGTGCGGATGGTGAACATGATATACGCAACCCACATTCCCAAGAGGGAGCGGAAGCGTGCGCTACGGGACCTATACGCGATGGAGCCAGTCGCCCCAAAGTTCAACCCATGGTCCTCCTGCCCGATCACTTTTGATCGAAGGGACCATCCCACTAGCATCCGTCATGGCGGCTTCGCCGCATTAGTTCTCGACCCAATCATCAATGGATTTCATCTCACAAGAGTCCTCATGGACGGCGGCAGTAGCATGAACCTACTTTATCAGGATACAGTGCGGAAAATGGGCATAGATCCTTCAAGGATTAAGCCCACAAAAATGACCTTTAAAGGCGTTATACCAGGTGTAGAAGCCAACTGTACAGGCTCAGTAACACTTGACGTGGTCTTCGGATCCCCAGACAATTTCCGAAGCGAAGAGTTAATCTTCGATATAGTCCCGTTTCGCAGTGGCTATCATGCCCTGCTCGGACGAACCGCATTCACAAAGTTCAATGCAGTGCCGCACTATGCATATCTCAAGCTCAAGATGCCAGGCCCTCGAGGAGTAATTACGGTCAACGGAAACACCGAACGCTCCCTCCGTACGAAGGAGCATATGGCGGCTCTCACAGCGGAGGTACAAAGTAGCCTTCTCAGGCAATTCTCCAGTCCGGCCATTAAAAAGCCAGACATTGCCAAGCGCGCCCGGAGTAACCCGCAGTAGGACCACCTGGCACACTCTGAGCAAGCGTAGCAATGCGGCCCCAACCCCAGCTTTCGCGACATAGCGAAACCAGTACCTCGCGTACATAACTACGCCCTTGAAATACCATGGGCACAGGGGAAGGGGCACAATAACGGCACGCCCAAAATACGGCTTAAAATGTACTAGGGGCTGCTGGATTCTTTTTTTTAATTTTTTCTTACTTTCAGGACTCCATACTTCAGACGACCTGTTCGGCAATTCGACTGCCACACAAACGATGCAAGATCCAGGGAGGCAGACAAGCCATGCCGCATGATGGAACCCCCAGGTGGTCTCTATTACGAGCAGTATACCTGTTTTGAATACAATTCCGCGGCCTGCCCCTGGCTAGGACATGTTAAATAGTCCAATATATTTACCTTATAATACCACTTGTATCGTTCTGCTCTGACAGCAGCCTTTATATAAACAATGCATAGCTTTTGTCTATTTTCTGCATTACTCTCTTTTATATATGTTCATTAATGACATGTTGCACTCGTACACTGTGGTACGGCAAGTACGCCAGGGGCTTCAGTACCCTTTAATATGGTGTGAGAAGTCTGTACACTTTCACAAGTGCGGCACCCCGAACTTATAGCACTATATGCATCGGCTCCGAATCATGATTTGGGTCAATAGTTGGGTTTGCCCGGCTCCTATGCTTTGGTGCCTTACGTTCCCCTATATCGGCTAAGGTAGCACTAGGAGAACCACTGTGATTGTGCCTCGGTTGAGCTGGGTTAAGCACCTCAGTGGAGAAAGCTAAAACTGACTGTCATGATGAGGCGAGAGACCGGTCGCTGTTCGAGAGGTTTTTCGAGTCCCTAAAGACTTATGCCGCTTCGAGCGAGGAGCCGGATTTGTCCGGCCAAGGCGTGGATAGCGCCCTGAACTTGGTCTTCCGAACTAGGGGCTTCGCTGAAATTTAAAATTATAAAGTTCTATGGCTAAGTGAGAGTGTTCAAGCATTATAGTCCGATTGCCTGGTTCGTTGTGCTGAGCGCCTCCCTCGAAGGACCCAACTACGGGAAAAAGAGCGCTCAGGTTTATCCCGAACACCCCAGCACTAGTGGCATGGGGGCAGAAGCCGACGACTGGCCATCTCTCAATTTTTTGATAAACGGCCGCACAAAAAATAATATTTAAATTCAACAAGCATTGCTTAAGCGCCTATGAACAAGTTTTCAGCGCACAGGATAAAAATGAGCGAGTTTATTCAAAAATTACATCCTTGGTACATTCATCCGCCACAAGGCGGGCACCCGCAAGAACATCCTTGTAATAGTTCTCGGGCTTGCGATGCTCCTTCCCCGGCGGCGGCCCGTCCTTCACAAGCTTCTCACCGTCCAGCTTACCCCAGTGCACCTTTGCACGGGCAAGGGCCCGACGGGCACCTTCGATGCAGACGGAGCGCTTGATGACCTCGAGCCTTGGACAGGCATCCACCAGCCGCCGCACCAGCCCGAAGTAGCTCCCAGGCAGGGCCTCTCCGGGCCATAGCCGAACTATGAAGCCCTTCATGGCCTGTTCGGCCGCCTTATGGAGCTCGACCAGCTGTTCCAGCTGGTCGTTCAAGGGCACAGGGTGTCCGGCCTCAGCATACTGAGACCAGAACACCTTCTCCGTCGAGCTGCCCTCTTCAGCTCGGTAGAATGCAGCGGCGTCGGATACGCTGCGGGGAAGATCTACGAATGCCCCTGAAGAACTCCGGATTCGGGTAAGTAACAAGTAGTTTACTTTTATATTTTTGCTTTGCATAAAGAATGCCTTACCCGCTGCTATCTTCTTCATCTCCTCCAACTCTTGAAGGGCCTTTTGGGCTTCGGCCTTGGCAGACTTGGCAGTCTCAAGGGCCGCCGCGAGCTCGGACGCTCGGGTCTTTGACTCAAGCTCCAAACTCTCATGTTTTTTCATGAGAGCCTGAAGCTCTTGCTGCACCTCGCCGACCTGAGCCCCAAGTTTCTCTCGCTCGGTGCGCTCCGTGGCTGTTTTCTTTTCAGCCTCGGACATCGCCACCTCAGTCGTGGCCCCTATAATAAGCAGTGCAATCCTGTTATTTTTTGCAATCACGCCTCTCTATAGGCACTTTTTTCTGTAAGGTATTTCTTACCTTCTTTCTCATCGAGCTGGTGCTTGGCAAGGCCGAGCTCTTGCTCGGTCCACTCGAGTCCCTGTTTCAGGGCACCCACCTCCGCAGTCAGTGCGACGGTGGCTAGCAGCGAAGCCTGCATACGCATATTGACTCTTTGTTGTTAGACTCCTGCGAAATTTAATAGATCCTCTATTCGGCTTTTCTTTCCAAACGCCAAACAGAGCATCAGGGGCTACTGTCTATGCGGTTATATTTTTACATATTTTTTACTTACCTTGAAGCCTGTTAGGAGGCTAGCGCAAGCTTCACTCAGTCCGCTCTTGGCGGACTAAACCTTCTAGATCACCGTACTCATAATAGTACGGTGCTCCTCGTCGATGGAGGCGCCATCAAGCACCTCAAGCAGATTGTCCGGCACCTCCGGTTGGACGGAGGCCGCTGGCTCAGAAGGCTTTCTCCTCTTGGAAGGAGTTCGCCTACCGCAGTCCGGAACTGTTGAAGATTCCGGTGCGGTGTCCGGCACAAAGCCGGACTTGGAGCCCTGGGGGGTCTTGTCCCCTTTACTCCTGGGGTCCGGGAGGTCGCCTTGCGGCTCCTCCAGGACCACCTCCTCCTGCCCCGGAGCTCGTTGCGACGGCACTTCGGCGTCGTCCGCAGTGCGGGGGGAGACGGCGGGCGGAACTGAGTTCATGTCCGATGAATCCAGGGAGCCGCTCGACGACTCGTTGAGTTCGGCCCGGGGCAGGCTGCATAATTATGTTCGACATTAGGGAAAGTTGTGCGACAAAGGAACGTCATGAGTTACTCTGATATCCGAATACTTACGATTTGCCGGACGCCTGGCCCTATCTGGCCACTCCTCTTCGTCCTCTTCGGCGTCGGGGGAGTAGTTCGGCGGAGGGGTCTTCCTCTTCCTGGACCCTTCGGCCTCCCCCGTTGGGGCGGCCTTCCTTTTCTTTCCTTCCCCCGCTGGAGGGGGAGAGTTTTCTTTTTCCTCCTCCTCGTTCTCACGGGAGGAGAGCGTCTCGGACTCGTCGGATGATGAGTCCGACACCACCACATTACGGGCACTCTTTCGAGTCCCCGTGGACTTCTTCTTGGCCTTCTTCTCCGGCACCACATAAGGCGCCGGAACCAGCAGCTTCACTAGGAGAGCAGGGGCTGGGTCTTCGGGCAAGGGAGCCGGACAGTTAATCGATCCGGACTTCGCCCGCCGAGCCTGTCAAAGGTAAGGGAGTTTAGATCCCGCATAGAGTCAAACTATGAAAAAACTTAACATCCTGTAAAAGGTGAAAATAGCTTACCTCGCTAGCGTGACGCTGCGAGCTGTATCCGCGGTCCTCGGAAGCGGATGTGGGAACCTCGGCGCCTTTGGTTAGCACCTTCCATACGTCTTCATACGTCGTGTCGAAGAGCCTGTTAAGAGTTTGGTGCTGCGCCGGGTCGAACTCCCACATATTAAAGTCCCGTTGTTGACACGGGAGGATCCGGCGGACGAGCATAACCTGGACTACATTGACGAGCCTGATCGGCTTGCTCACCAGGGACTGGATGCATGTCTGCAGTCCAGTCACCTCTTTTTCGTCGCCCCACGATAGGCCCGTCTCTTTTTAGGACATAAGCCGCGTGGGGGATCCGGATCAGAACTTGGGGGTTGCGATCCATTTCGGATCGCGCGGCTCATTGATGTAAAACCACCACGATTGCCACCCCTTCAGGGTCTCCACAATGGAGCCCTCGAGCCATAGGACATTGGCCATGTTGCCCGCCATGGCGCCTCCGCACTCCGCCTGGCTGCCATGCACCACCTTGGGCTTGACGTTGAAGGTCTTGAGCCAGAGGCCGAAATGGGGGCGGATGTGGAGGAAAGCCTCGCACACGACGATAAACGCCGAGATGTTGAGGACCAAGTTCGGGGCCAGATCGTGGAAATCCAGGCCATAGTAAAACATGAGCCCCCGGACAAATGGGTGGAGTGGGAAACCCAGTCCGCGGAGGAAGTGGGGAAGGAATACTACCCTCTCATGGGGCCTTGGGGTGGGGAGAAGCTGCCCTTCCTCGGGAAGCCGGTGTGCGATGTCCTTGGACAAGTATCCGGCCTTCCTTAGCTTTTTGACATGGCCCTCCATGACGGAGGAGACCATCCACTTGCCTCCCGCTCCGGACATTGCTGGAGGAGGTTGAGGTAGGAAGCACGGGCTTGGGCGCTGGAGCTTGAGTGCGCAGGAGATGGATAGGCAAAGGAGGAAGAAGGCATAGGTAAAAAAGTGGATCCTTATCCCCTTATATGGGCGGGTGCGGTGGTGCATCCCCACCAGCCTAGTAAAACTCGTTTGCCTCCCAAGCACCATGATAAATGGCGCAGTTGGGTTATCCACGTCCGTATTGATGAGAATCCCGTAAAGGGGGTACACGATCTCTGCTTTGACAAGACGTGCCAAGGAAACCGCCTCGCAAAACATGCTGAGGTGGAAAAGTAAAAACGATTCGAGTAAAGGACTTGGCCGTAGTGTGATGACGCACTGCGGAATACGTCGGCAGATTTGATTTGTGTCAATATTATTCTCTCTATGGCAATATGTGGAAACTTATTTTGCAGAACCGAACACTACTCTTGGTGTTTATAATCTTCTATGAAGGACTTGGAGGAGGAACCCGCCTTGCAATGCCGAAGACAATTTGCGCGCTGGACTCGTCGTCATTGAAGCTTGGTTCAGGGGCTACTGAGGGAGTCCTGGATTAGGGGGTGTTCGGGTAGCCGGACTATACCTTCGACCGGACTCCTGGACTATGAAGATACAAGATTGAAGACTTCGTCCCGTGTCCGGATGGGACTTTCCTTGGCGTGGAAGGCAAGCTTGGCGATGCGGATATTCAAGATCTCCTACCATTGTAACCGACTTTATGTAACCCTAACCCTATCCGGTGTCTATATAAACCGGAGGGTTGTAGTCCGTAGGCAATCAACTCCATACACAACAATCATACCATAGGCTAGCTTCTAGGGTTTAGCCTCCTTGATCTCGTGGTAGATCTACTCTTGTACTACCCATATCATCAATATTAATCAAGCAGGAGTAGGGTATTACCTCCATCGAGAGGGCCCGAACCTGGGTAAAAAACATCGTGTCCCTTGTCTCCTGTTACCATCCGGCCTTGACGCACAGTTCAGGACCCCCTACCCGAGATCCGCCGGTTTTGACACCGACACCCGCCATGGCCAAAAGATAGGGAAGTGGTAGTCAGCGGGTGGTGGATGGAGATGGGGAAGCTAGGTGGTCTCACCGGAGCTAGGAAGCATCCATGGCGATAGGCATGCCACCATGGACAAAGGCCCTGCCACCACCTTCCCAGGCACCAGCTTGAACTTTGTCAACTAGGGCTTGGTGGTGGCGCGGTCAAGGTGGGTGGCCAAAAAAATCCTCCTTTTCTTTTATTCCTTCAAATATTTTATTGAAGTTGGATTTAAATTTTGTGACTCAATAGATGCATGTAGTAAATGTATTGTTACTTTTTTCATAGCTAGTTAATTGCTCGTACATTGCAACAGGATATGAATATTCTATGGTACATTAGCTCATGACTTAATTGCACATGTTAATGTGATTGTGCGAATAAATGTTTATCAAATCCTGCTCGTGATTCACCTACCTAAATAATTTTTAGGATTTTATTTGGTAATCGCTTACTTGCATATCAATAAAAAATGGGATAGTTAAAACAGTTTTCAAGGAAAATCGATGAAAGAAAACAAGGAGGGAGAAAATCAAATGTCTTTTTTTAATTTGGAGATAGAGATTATTATTTTTCATTACAAATGAGGTTTTTCAACTTTCTTTGTTCTTTTGCCAAAGTGACCAAGATAGCATTAATGCCCAGAGGTGGAAACATGAATAAATTAGGATAGCCCTCTAATGGAATATAATTACATCCCTTGTTCTTTTGCCAAGAATGGACAAACATCATGCATGGATGAAAGGCGCCAGATATGCATATCTGGCTCCTTCCATAAGGAATATATTACATTGGCATGCCATCAGCAGTGGCGGAGCTTAGTGAAGATTAGGGAGCCATGGCCTGGCCCCTCAGCCCTCTCTTGGAGATTTTCTCATCCTTTTGAGGTTGCCCCCTCAAATCGCGTTGAAGCTCCACCACTGGCCATCAGCTTGACTGGTGCCCATGGTTTGTAGGGCAGTGATGATTGCATTGGCAACCTTTATGGCTAGCCACAATATCGAATGGAGGCTTGAGTCAGGCATGCCTGTGCATGCAGATGCATCTGTAGCACTATCACCACTTGACCTTGACAAGCCTGAATAGCTCCAATGATGGTAGGGTCCTCCCTGTTGTGACCATGAGCATGAGTGCCTGCAATTTAGGAAAGAACTTGAGGTCTAACATACCTTGCTGGTAGTGCACATGATGGCAGGGTCGGCTCTAGGCCATGGCAAAAGATGAGACGACCCAGGGCCCAGCCAAAACAAGGCCCCATGATATCATCAGGGGCGGAGTCAGGAAAATTTGCCAATGGGTTCACTCCAGGGGCAGGCCCACCTCAATTCAAGGGTATTCAATTGAATACCAATTATTCTTGTGAAAAAACTAGATGTATATAGTGTATACCATATGTACATACAGGAAAAAACAAAACTGATGCACTTAAACGTTCTACATAAGCGTTTCAGCCCCAAAAGAGAGGCTAGCCCAGCTCCTACTCAACGTCACCACTCACGACATGGCTCATAGGCCCAATTTGCTTCAGGTTGCACTGTGCGGTGTGCGCAGGAAATTCCTATTTGCCGCTCGTTGCGGCAAGTAGTCGACGCGCCGCACAGGGGCAGATCGTCGAGCGTTCCGATGGGCCCGCCCGTTCAAACTTTGCGCGAATCCGGTTTTGGGAAGGTGGTTCCCAGCCGGTTTTTTCTGGTTTTGGGAACCTTCTAGGATGTTCCTGAACCAGTTTTTATATTTTCCCCCTTTTCCGTTTTTCTTTCTTTCTTTTTCTATTTCTTTTTCTTTTTCGTTTAAATTTTTTCTTTCCTTTTTCTGTTTTTTTCTTTGCTTTGCTCTTTCCTTTTTCCCTTTTTCATGTTTCTTTTCTTTGAGAATTTCAAATATTTATTCAGAATTTTATGACATGTTCTTGTTTTCAAAATTTACTCTTAATTTCAAAAACATGTTCAAGAATTTCATAAAATGTTCCCGTTTTTAAATTTTGTTCACAATTTCAAAAAATGTTCGTGTTTCAAAAAGACTTTCAGGAATTTCAAAAAAGTTCTTGTTTTAAATTTTGTTTACAATTCTCAAAAAATGTTCTTTTTTCAAATATTTGTTATGTTCATGTTTTGAAAAAATGTTCATGATTTCAGAAAATGTGTCCGTTTTCATCTTTTGTTCACAATTTAAAAAGAAATCTTGTTTCAGAAAGTCTTTCAAGAATTTCATAAAATATTCTTGTTTTAAATTTTGTTCACAATTTCAAAATATGTTCTCGTTCTAAAATATTTTTTACGTTCATGTTTTGAGAAAATGGTCAAGAATTCCATAAAATGTTCTTGTTTTCAAATTTTGTTCACAATTTCAAAAAATGTTTGTGTTTCCAAAGTCATTTAGGAATTTCAAAAAATGTTCTTCTTTTAAATTTTGTTCTCAATTTCAAAAAATGTTCATGTTTTAAAAAAAGCTCAGTAAATTTAAAAAATTGTTCTTGTTTTCAAATATTTTGGTACATTCATGTTTTGAGAAAATGTTCAGGAATTTCACAAAATATGCCTGTTTAAAAATTTTATTCACCATTTCAAAAAATGTTCGTGTTTCAGAAAGTCTTTTAGGAATTTCAAAAAATGTTCTTGTTTAAATTTTGTCACAATTTCAAAAAATGTTCATGTTTTAAAAAATGTTCATTTATTTCAAAAAAATGTTCTCATTTTCAAATATTTATTATGTTCGTGTTTAAAAAAATGTCCATTAATTTCAAAAAAATGTTCTCATTTTTAAATCTTTATTATTTTCATGATTTAAAAAATATCTTTATCAAAATATGTTCTGTATGTCATTCATAGAATGTTTATGTTTCAGAAAATGTACAGGAATTTCAAAATATGTTGTCATTTCCAAAATTTGCTTACACTTTTCAGAAAAATGTTTGTGCTTCAAAATATGTTCAAGAATTTCCGAAAATGTTTCTTGTTTTCAAAAGAAAATCACAATGTCAGAAAATTTTCAATTTTTCCAAAATTCTTCACCTTTTAGAAAACTGTTAGGTTTTGCAAAAAAAAAAACCTCCGTGTTTTTCTAAATTGGGATTACAAAAATTGTTAACATTTCTTTAGGAAAAGAGTTGTGAATATCAGAAAATATTTGCGGCATTTCGAATTGTTCGAATTTTTCAAGGAATACTTCTAAAATGTTTTTTTGTAAAATCTCGACCCTGCTAACTGTTGTTATAGAGTTTGGCGCTTAAATATTCAGTAGCATCATTGTGGTCGAGTGGCTAGCTGGTGCTGGTTTAGTCTGTGTTGGGAGCGAGATCGTGGGATTGAATCCACATAAGTGTCTTTCGCGTCGATGGGCCGGCCCACTCGTGCGTCGCCAGTGTGCGTCGACCTTCTGTTTGACGCACAATGCGTCCTATAGGAGCTCCCGTGTGCGCATGCATGAGTCACGCATACGCATCCATCGCTGATGCAGTTATTACCTTAGCCAAAAGAAAAATCTATCGATCCAGTAGCAGAGGAATCGGCGCCATCCTTCCCCAATCTGTTCGCAAGCAAGCCACCAGCCGGCTAGGGCTGATTGCCATTGGCCATCGCCGCCTGATCGCATGCGCGTACGACGGCAGGCACTGGCGGGCGGGGCGACGACGCATCCATCCAGATTCCATATTCCAACGGCATGGCATCCATCCCTCGGCCCTCGCTCCCTCTTGTACTGAGCTCGGCATGCATAAGTCTTTGATTTTAAAGCCACATCCCACTGGTTCAACTACTTTGTCTATTCAAGGTATAATTGCTGGATGTGTTCATGTGTCTTAATACATTACCGCAATTTAAAGGTCACTCCTCTCATCCCGATTCTTAGTTGAACTATATTCATCTATTACTGCAGGCGCCATCTTCTTCTTCTATTGTCCAGTAGGCCGCAGGCTACACAAGTCTTATCGAGCACCAATAATAATGCATAGGTACACCACTAAGTAAGTTAATTTGACTAGTTTTCTTCCTATTTAATAATACTAAAAATACTTGTTTGCAATCAATTATCGTTTGTTATTTTCTATCCTCAATATATGTTAGATGTTGCCACTCGATATGTTGAACGTTAGTATTTCTATACGGTGAAAATTTTAAGTTATGATCAATTATTTGAATCTATTACATTATGCTATATCTTTGTGTATTATACAATTTGTATAAACTGGTACTATAATTAGTTATACACCCCAAAACAAGGTTTTAGGCTTTTAAAATATTGGCTTTGAAAATTTGAATACACACTCTTGAAATCTTGGGCCCGCCTTCACTCATTGGCTCGTTGTGAGAACTTAGCAGTGCTACTACTGGTATGGTTCTCCCAACCAGACACCAATGTGTGAAGTAAGAAGAATGAAACTTAAGGTCCAGCATACCTTGCAGCGAGTGCAAGTGCAAATGATGGGTAAAGTTCACCCATCAGCACTGGCCAACCTAGTTAGGAAGGCCTTGCTCTAGGTCATGGCAAAAGGCGAGATGGCCCAGGGCCCAGCCAAAATAGGGCCCCATGATATCGTCAGGGGCGGAGTCAGAAATTTGGCCAATGGGTTCACTCATTGACTCATTGTGAGAACGTAGTGTGAAGTCCAATTTTACACCCTCTTAGAGTGCAAGACATACCGGCTGGATGAAATTATAAAATAACATTTTTGAAATTATAGTCACTTGTTTACGTATCGTGAATTTGAGTGGAGGCTCAACTGAGACATCTCTTGCAACTAGAAGCATTTGTATCACCACCGCGTTGAAAAGAGCATATGACTTGCCTGAAGTTCTCCTTCACATGGCATAAAGAGGTTCAATATATGCACTTGAAAGTAGTGCTACTACTACTATGGTTCTCCCAACCAGACACCGAAATGTCTGAGGTAAGAACAATCAAACTTGAGGCTCAATGTACCTTGTAGGTAGTGCAAATGATGGTAAAGTTCAACCCATAAGCACTGGCGAACCCAGTTAGGAAGGGCTGGCTCTAGGCCATGGAAAGAAGTGAGACGGCCTAGGGCCCAGCCAAAATATGGCCGCATGATGTGCACATATCGTAGTGTGTATAGCTATATGGGGGAACTGCACTACCACTTCCTTTTTTCGAGAAAACTACCTCGGTAAATTTGAGTGGAGGCTCGACAGAGACATCTCTTGCAACTACAAGCATTTGAATCACCATTGCGTTGAAAAGAGCATCTGACTTGAATGAAGTTCTCCTTCACATAGCATGAGGGAAAATGACACTAGGGTCCAATATATGCATCTTGCAAGTAGTGCTAATACTGGTATGGTTATCCCAAGTATGGGTGATCTACTAGCAAGGCGTTCAAATACCATCCTTCTCGGTCTTAAATAAAGGAAAAACAAAGTCAACAGCATATGCAACTATGATAGGTTTTCTACACATACAAAGTATAACATTATTACTTCTAAGATGATATAAGTATCTGCCCAAAAAACAAAAAAGAGCATAATCAAACAATGGGAAGGACGAAGCATGTATTACCTCGGTGATGAACTGGTGAATTACCCTTAGCACCAAAACCTCCCAAACCTGTGGACCAAATCTACTCTTAGTATACATCACCAATATAATAATAATAATATATTCTATTATGGACAGCTATCCTGGAAATTTCTACCTGCATGTGATGGGCTCAATGAACAATTCACATTCAGGTCAAAATGATTAAGGGCACCATTGTTTGGGCTACACGGATTCTGAGAATCAGTCGTTACTGTGGATTCCTGAGAATCAGAAGCAGAATTTTCAATTACCTTGCTATTGGATAGCTGTAGGAATTGTGAGTGTTGCAAAATGTCTGTGACACCCATGAATGCTGACTGCTGAGTATGGTGTTTGTTTGATGATTAAGAGCAAATTAGCTGTTTTTGTTTGAGTTAAACTGAAATGACATGTATGTACAACAATTACACACAAACTGATTTGGGCTCGGTTGAGTAAAAATTAGCAAAGTTTGAATCATTTAAGACATGTTTTTACTAGAAATGTCATGATGGTGAACTAGAAAGTCCAATCTATTGCCTCACGAGTTGCTTACATATATTCAAAAGATGCACCAACCATCATCCTACAAGTAAATATGTAAAAATCGACTCGAACCCCCAACAAGGCATTAGCTATTTAAATCACTACTTCATAGACAAATCCACTAACACAGGGGCGAACGCAGGTTGAGCTCAGTGGGGGCAAATGCCCCCTCCCGTAATATTAAGCCCATGGTATAAGGCCTTGCCCCCATTAAGCCCATACCCTTTGCCCCCACTCATTTATTTTTTCTGGTTATTTTCCAAACAAAAGTCAGCCCATATGGCTTGGTCACGCATGAACTACCAGTGGGCTTTGCAAAACAGCGTACTAGCTTTTCCTTCCGTGAATCGCAACGGAGTCCGGACGTGACGCGCCGCCTCTCTTCCGCCCAGTCGCCCAGACGAGATGCGACGGGCGCCCTCGCCAGATCGCCTTTGAGCTCTGGTAATCATCGTCGATCTGCGTTGTACACGCTGTCGGCCGGTTGGCGTGCCGTTCTTTGATCCTTGCGCCCTTGATTAATCAAGGTAAGCCCTAGACCTAGGTTCACTTCATCTTTACAATCTTCTGTTCTACTAGTTCTTAAATCGGTGTTCTTTGCCAACTTTCATGTTAGAAAACAGTGAGTTTTTTTCCTGGTGAAGGAACTACAACCTGATTCGGATAATCGATCAGCCTGTTTCTCAGTGCTACACGACATCAAGAAGGAGCTGCAGAAATTCCAAGGATCTCAGGTCATATATGCTAACCGCAAACAAAACAGGTTGGCACATTGCCTCACGGCCAGAGCTAGGAGAATGGGCGACATGCAATGGGTGGCGACTGTCCCGGATGACCTGAAAGCAGTGCTAGCTGCCGACTGTTTGTTGGCTCAAGAGTAATGTAATTTGCTCTTTTTCCTCAAAAAAAAGAGAAAGCAGTGAGTTTTACTTCTTGACGATGCAACCAAGGTGCTTCTGCGATTTCATATAGATCGGCTAAAGAAAAAAAATACATGGTGGTGTGGTTTATCAAAAGGGAAACTGGGACAAAAACTAAAAGAGAAAAAAGAAGAGAAAGTAAGGAAAAACAACTATGTCGATGCCGGTCGACAAAAAACACCATTGATGAAATGAAGAGATTTTTTTCTTTTCTTTTTTGCAAAATCTACAACTGGCAACACTCACGAATTTGTTGATTTGAACTAACTTTGTAGGAATCCATCTAGTAGAAAATAAAATTTTATGAAAAAAGTCGCCACTTGGACGAAACGGAAGGAGGTGATGCGCTCAAGATTATTTCTCATTAGATTTTAACATGCTTTCTCTTTACAAATTGCATGCTATAATTTGTGTTCAAGACTAAAAAACGGCATATTGATATTTTTCAATTTACTGGGTCTTTAGTGATTAGTTTAATTTTACATTAGCAATGAACTTATCGTAATTATGTGTGATGAAATTATATTATATAGAAATATATGATGTTTTTATTAGGCGCTATATGTATGCTTGTGTAGTTGTGTCGCTAGTTTTTATAAATGATTTAGCCATTATTTTTATTAGGCGCTATATGTATGCTTGTGTAGTTGTGTCGCTAGTTTTTATAAATGATTTAGCCATTAGTTCTCACACATACCTCTGTGAAAAAAAAGTCATATGCATCTTTGCCCCCTCTCAGTTTTCATCCTGGCTCCGCCCCTGCACTAACAAGCACTTGTTGTCACTATGAGTTTGCTGTCACACATCTACACACATACTCCTCACCTTCTTCGGAGAGATGGAGCAGGAGGTCGGACGTCGGAGAAGTGGAGCAGGAGGTTGGGGAGGCCGGCGGTAGAGGGTGAATTGCGGAGGAGGAGCTCGGGCTCGGGGAGGTCGCAGAGGAGGAGGTCGGGCAGGTCGGGGAGCGCAGCGGTGATGGCGGGGTGCAGAGGAGGATACCGGCGTGTATTATCCAGAGAGGATGAGAGGATCAGAGAAGGGGATCGGAGGGGAGGACGATCGGAGGGAACATCAGAGATGGGAGAGGAGATCGAGTCTTAGTTCATTCAACATACCCTAACACATGTCGCGCACACGCTTAACTAGTACTTGGCTCTCGGGCCAACACACTCGCTCACAGCTATTACATGGGCCTCGGCCCAACACCACCGTGGTGTACTGTTTTTTTTGTTGTTGCGAAAATTGTGGTGCACGGGACCTCCTATGTGACGCGCTCTGCGGCAAACGCGACGCACACACGGAGCCCCCGACTAGGCCGGCCCATTTAGGCGTCATGACCATGTAAAAATATAGCTATATGATTATATTATATAGAAATATATGATGTTTTTATTAGGCGCTATATGTATGCTTGTGTAGTTGTGTCGCTAGTTTTTATAAATGATTTAGCCATTATTTTTATTAGGCGCTATATGTATGCTTGTGTAGTTGTGTCGCTAGTTTTTATAAATGATTTAGCCATTAGTTCTCACACATACCTCTGTGAAAAAAAAAGTCATATGCATCTTTGCCCCCTCTCAGTTTTCATCCTGGCTCCGCCCCTGCACTAACAAGCACTTGTCACTATGAGTTTGCTGTCACACATCTACACACATACTCCTCACCTTCTTCGGAGAGATGGAGCAGGAGGTCGGACGTCGGAGAAGTGGAGCAGGAGGTTGGGGAGGCCGGCGGTAGAGGGTGAATTGCGGAGGAGGAGCTCGGGCTTGGGGAGGTCGCAGAGGAGGAGGTTGGGCAGGTCGGGGAGCGCAGCGGTGATGGCGGGGCGCAGAGGAGGATACCGGCGTGTATTATCCAGAGAGGATGAGAGGATCAGAGAAGGGGATCGGAGGGGAGGACGATCGGAGGGGACAGCAGAGATGGGAGAGGAGATCGAGTCTTAGTTCATTCAACATACCCTAACACGTGTCGCGCACACGCTTAACTAGTACTTGGCTCTCGGGCCAACACACTCGCTCACAGCTATTACATGGGCCTCGGCCCAACACCACCGTGGTGCACGGGACCTCCTATGTGACGCGCTCTGCGGCAAATTGCCGCCGCGACGCACACACGGAGCCCCCGACTGGGCCGGCCCATTTAGGCGTCATGACCATGTAAAAATATAGCTAAAATACGGCGGAGGAGGGAATCGAACTCCTTACCTCTAGCTCGGGAGGCATTCTAGTTAGCCACTCGGGCTGGCAAGTCCTACTGGCAATAAATAAGCGCAAACTAGTAAAGAATGTAAACACGGAGATCCTATCTTTTTCAGAGTTTTCGATCATTCTCTTGGAAATTATTGAACAATGTTTGAAAGCGTGAATAGAATTTTGAAATATTGAACAAAATTTGAACACTTACCGAAACATGTGAACAAATTTTGAAATTCAAACACAAATTTAAAAACATGAATAATTTTTTAAAACTGTGAAAAATAATTCGAAAATGTGAACATATCTTGAAATTCAGAACATTTTTCGAAATTTTAAACAAAAATTGAAAACATGGACATTTTTGAAATCTTGAACATTTTTCTAAATGCGAACATTTTACAAATTCCAGAAGATTTTTTGAAAACACAAACATTTTTTAAATTTGAGAACAAAATTTGAAAAAGGGAACATATTTCGAAGTGTTGAACATATTATAGAAAGGTGAACAAATTCTGAAATATTAGAATTTTATTAAAAGCCAAACATTTATTTTAAAAGAAAAAAGAAAAACATGAATAACTTTATGAAACACAAAAATATTTTTTAAAACATCAACATTTTTTGAAAATGTGAACAAATTTTTAAAGGAAGAACATTTTCCTAAAATTTGAACAAAAGCATTTTTTGAAATCATGAACATTTTTTAACACCCAAAATTTTTTTGAAAATTTTGAACAAAAGCATTTGCAACATTTTATGAAAACAAGAACATTTTTTGAAAATCACTAAAAATTTCAAAATTATGAATTTTTTTTAAAACAACCTTTTTTAAAGTTTCTAACATTTTTCTAAATTTAAGAACAATTTTCAAACATGAACTTAGTTTAAAAAAGATAAAATAACCTTGAAAAGGAAAAAAGAAACAAAAAATGAAAAAAGAAAAAAGGAAAAGAAATATAAACGAAAAGAAAAGAAAACAAAAAAAACAAGTAAAAACGGTTCAGAAGGTTGCCAAAACTGGCTGGCTAGTGGCGGTTGTACACGCAAAAAAAGCGCCGGAAGTTTGACGCAAAGAGCGTCAAATAGGATATTCCGTGGTGCACTGCTGTTCGCAATCATCCAAGAAATAGTAGAACTAAGGCCACATCTTTTTACAATGCTTGCTCTTTTATTCATGAGCGTTGGAACTTTAATTTCGAGGCTCACAATCTCATCAAGTTTGCTTGTGACTTGGCAACCCTCACAATATGAACCATGTACCTATGAACATTATTACCAATCAATAACGTGGGCGAGATTTCTCAAAAAAATATGCTGAGCCTGAGCCTCAAGGCGTGACAGTCACCCCTTCTTGAGCAGCTTCGTCTTCCTGCCAGAGATCCGCGTTAGGGAAACACGTTCGCTGGATGTTGTAGTCTTCCCATGTGGTGGCGTCAGCAGGGAGGGTGGACCATTGCACCCGTACCTGAATGAGGGCTTCATCCCCTTTCTTGACCATGTGTCGCTCCTGGATGGCGACCGGATTGAGCGGCGTTGTCGTCAGATCAGGAATCTTAGGCAGCTCGTAGAAGACCGACGAGTAATTGGGTACGAACGGCTTGAGGTGGGATACACGGAAGACATGATGGATGCGGTTGTCCAGGGGTAGTTCCAGCTGGTACGCCAAGGTGCCGATGCACTCCAACACAACGAATGGGCCAAAGAATTTGTATGCCAACTTCCGGTAGGGGCGACTGGCAGCGGAGACTTGCACGTAGGCCTGCAACTTGAGGAGGACTTGTTCCCCGACGGCGAAGGTGCGCTCAAAATGATGCTTGTCTGCCTGCTTCTTGAAGCAGTCTTAGGTGCGGTTCAGCTAGTCCCGTAGCACTCCATGGGCGCCACTCAACCAAGGTCACCAGCCGTTGGGTCTACAACACCGTGTCGCTGAACACCGGTAGCCCTCCCAAGTTGGGGTCCCGCCCATATAGAGCCTTGAAAGGGGAGCACCGGAGCGAGGTGTGATGCGTCTAATTGTACCAGAACTCCGCGGCAGGTAGCCATTTGTGCCATTGCTTGGGTCGATCTTGGACAGTGCACTGGAGGAACATTTCTAGGCATTGATTGATGCGCTTTCTTCAGTCATCTGTTTGAGGCTGGTATGACATGGTGTAGAGAAGTTTGGTGCCAACAGCTGCTAAAATTTCCCGCCACATGGCACTGGTGAAGATCTTGTTGCAGTCAGAGACAATCAAGTGCGGGACGACATGGAGCTTGATAATGGAGTCCCAGAAGGCGCGGGCCACTTGTGTTGCATTGAAGGGGTGACGTAGAGGCACAAAATGGGTGAATTTGGTCGGGCGATCGACCACCACCTAATACGTCTCCATCGTATCTACTTTTCCAAACACTTTTGCCCTTGTTTTGGACTCTAACTTGTATGATTTGAATGGAACTAACCCGGACTAACGCAGTTTTCAGCAGAATTGCCATGATGTTGTTTCATGTGTAGAAAACAAAAATTCTCGGAATGACCTGAAACTCCATGGAATATCTTACAATAAATAATAAAAAATCCTCGCCAAAGATGAAGACCAGGGGCCCACACCCTTGCCATGAGGGTGGGGGGCGCCCCCCTAGGGTGCGCCCCTACCTCGTGGCCCCCCTGGAGACCTCCCGACTCCAACTCCAATTCTATATAACTGCTTTCGGGGAGAAAAAAATAGGAGAGAAGAAATCATCACGTTTTACGATACGGAGCCGTCGCCAAGCCCTAAAACCTCTCGGGAGGGCTGATCTGGAGTCCCTTCGGGGCTCCGGAGAGGGGGATTCGTCGCCGTCGTCATCATCAACCATCCTCCATCACCAATTTCATGATGCTCACCGCCGTGCGTGAGTAATTCCATCGTAGGCTGGCTGGACAGTGATGGGTTGGATGAGATTTATCATGTAATCGAGTTAGTTTTGTTAGGGTTTGATCCCTAGTATCCACTATGTTCAGAGATTGATGTTGCTATGACTTTGCTATGCTTAATGCTTGTCACTAGGGCCTGAGTGCCATGATTTCAGATTTGAACCTATTATGTTTTCATCAATATATGAGAGTTCTTGATCCTATCTTGCAAGTCTATAGTCACCTATTATGTGTTATGATCCGTTAACCCCGAAGTGACAATAATCGGGATACTTACCGGTGATGAACGTAGTTTGAGGAGTTCATGTATTCACTATGTGCTAATACTTTGTTCTGGTTCTCTATTAAAAGGATGCCTTAATATCCCTTAGTTTCCATCAGGACCCCGCTGCCATGGGAGGGTAGGACAAAAGATGTCATGCAAGTTCTTTTCCATAAGCACGTATGACTATATTCGGAATACATGCCTACATTACATTGACGAATTGGAGCTAGTTCTGTGTCACCCTATGTTATGACTGTTACATGAGGAACCGCATCCGGCATAATTATCCATCACTGATCCGATGCCTAAGAGCTTCCCATATACTGGTTTACACTTATTTACTTTCCTATTGCTATTGTTACAATCACTACAAAATACCAAAACATTACTTTGCTTTCGTTACTCTTTTGTTACCGTTACCATCACTATCATATTACTTGCTACTAAACACTTTGCTGCAGATACTAAGTTTCAGGTGTGGTTGAATTGACAACTCAGCTGCTAATACTTGAGAATATTCTTTGGCTCCCCTTGTGACGAATCAATAAATTTGGGTTGAATACTCTACCCTCGAAAGCTGTTGCAATCCCCTATACTTGTGGGTTATCAGGACCAATTTCTGGCGCCGTTGCCGGGGAGCATAGCTCTATTCTTTGAGTCACTTGGGATTTATATATGCTAGACACTATGAAGAATTTGAAAGACGCTAAGACAACAATTTATCCCTGAACTACGAGGGGAGGTAAGGAACTGCCATCTAGCTCTGCACTTGATTCACCTTCTGTTATGAGTAAGCTTGCGACACTAAACCTGCTTCTGCTATTCGTTCTGATATGTCGCATGTTATTGATGATACTATTTCTGCTATACATGATACTTATGATGAAACTACTTCTATGCTTGATACTACTGTGCCACTTGGTGATTTTCTCGAGGAACGACTTGCTAGGGCTAGAGAGATTGAAAATATTGAATCTAATTATGATGATGAAAGTGATGATGAAGAATCACTTGTTATTCCTGAGGGTTATTTATTTGATCAAGAAGCTTCTTTAGCTATTTTAGCTTGCAAAGATAGATATGAACTCAAAAGGTTATTAGCTAAATGGAATAAGCAATCTCTAAATGCTAGAATGAAATCTGACCCTGCTTTTGCTACTTCACCTATCTTTGTTACTGATAAGGATTATGAATTCTCTGTTGATCCTGATATAATTATTTTGATTGAATCTGATCCTTTTCATGGCTATGAATCTGAAACTATTGTGGCACATCTTACTAAATTAAATGATATAGCCACTCTATTCACTAATGATGGGAGATCTCGCTACTTTTATATCCTTAAAATATTTCCGTTCTCATTAAAGGGTGATGCTAAAATATGGTTTAATTCTCTTGATCCTGGTTATGTGCGTAGTCCCCAGGATATGATCTATTACTTCCCTGCTAAATATTTCCCTGCTCATAAGAAACAAGCTGCTTTAAAGGAAATATACAACTTTGTGCAAATTAAAGAAGAGTCTCCCACAAGCTTGGGGGAGGCTTCTCAAGTTACTTAATGCTTTGCCTGATCATCCTCTTAAGAAAAATGAAATACTTGATATTTTTTACAATGGACTAACCGATGCTTCTAGAGATTACCTGGATAGTTGTGTTGGTTCTCTTTTCAGGGAAAGAACACCGGATGAAGGTGAAATCTTATTGAATAATATGTTGACAAATGAAAATAATTGGGCACCTCCTAAGCTAGCTCCTACTCCAATTAATGATCCTATTCCTAAAACAATTCCGAAGAAGAGAGGTGTTCTATTTCTCAGTCCCGAAGATATGCAAGAGGCAAAGAAATCTATGAAAGAAAAATGTATTAAAGCTGAAGATGTTAAGAATTTACCTCCTATTGAAGAAATACATGGTCTTAATTTACCGCCTATTGAAGAAACATATGATCTTAATCCTTTATTTATTGAAGAACCTCCAGACCTCGATAACCCGACACAGGTAGTAAAGGTAAATTCTCTCTATAGATATGATAAAGCTGGAATCCCTCCTGCTAAAATTGCTAGTCAATGCTTGGATGAGCTTGATAATTTTATGTTTAAGCAAGAAGAATTCAATGCTTATTTTGATAGACAATTAAAACAAGATGCTCATATGATTAAATACTTGGGTGATTATATGGCTAATATTAGAGGTGAACTTAAACTTGTTAGTAAACATGCTTCTATGGTTACCACTCAAGTAGAACAAGTACTTAAAGCTCAAAAGGAATTGCTCAATGAGATGAATAGTAAGAAAAATGATTATGCTATTAAAGTGGCTACTAGAACTGGTAGAATGACTCAGGAACCTTTGTATCCTGAAGGCCACCCTAAGAGAATTGAGCAAGATTCTCAGAGAAATAATATTGATGCACCTAGTTCTTCTAAAAAGAAGAAAAAGAAAAATGATAGAACTGTGCAAACTTCTAGTGAACCTATTGCTGAACCACCTGAGAATCCAAATGATATCTCTATGTCTGATGCTGAAACACAATCTGGCAATGAACATGAACCTAATGAAAATGTTAATGATGATGTTCATAATAATGCTCAATCTAGTAATGATAATGATGTAGAAATTGAACCTGATGTTGATCTTGATAACCCATAATCAAAGAATCAACATTATGATAAGAAAGACTTTGTTGCTAGGAAACATGGTAAAGAAAGAGAACCTTGGGTTCAGAAACCCATGCCTTTTCCTCCCAAACCATTCAAGAAAAAGGATGATGATGATTTTGAGCGCCTTGCTGAAATGATTAGACCTATCTTTTTGCGTATGCGATTGACTGATATGCTCAAAATGAATCCTTATGCTAAGTACATGAAAGATATTATTACAAATAAAAGAAAGATACCGGAAGCTGAAATTTCCACCATGCTTGCTAATTATATTTTTAAGGGTGGAATACCTAAGAAACTTGGAGATCCAGGAGTACCTACTATACCATGCTCCATTAAAAGAAACTATGTTAAAACTGCTTTATGTGATCTTGGAGCCGGTGTTAGTGTTATGCCTCTCTCTTTATATCATAGACTTGATTTGAATAAATTGACACCTACTGAAATATCTCTGCAAATGGCTGATAAATCAACTGCTATACCTGTCGGCATTTGTGAGGATGTGCCTGTTGTGGTTGCAAACGTTACTATTTTAACGGACTTTGTTATTCTTAATATTCCCGAGGACGATAGTATGTCTATTATTCTTGGAAGATCTTTTCTTAATACTGCAGGGGGTGTTACTGATTGCAACAAAGGCAATGTCACTTTTCATGTTAATGGTAATGAGCATACGGTACACTTTCCGAGGAAACAACCTCAATTTCATAGTATCAATTCTATCGGAAAAATTCCATCGATTATATTTGGAGGGTTTGAATTTCCTCTTCCTACTGTCAAGAAGAAATATGATATACTTATTATTGGGGATGTGCATATCCCCGTTGAGGTAACCTAGTGTTATTCGAAATTTCTCCGGTTTCATGTTAATCGGAATGAGTTTGTTAACAAGACTTGATCAACCTTGTTAGTGGATTCCTTTTGATGAGCATGAGATGGATGAAACTAGAAGCACAACCTTCTGTACCCTCTCTATACTTTATGTTATTTAGTTGAAATAAAGTAAAAATAAATAATTTTCTGTCTGTTATCTGATTATCCGTGCAATATAAAAATACCTTGAAAATAAAAGTTCTCCAAATGCCCTGAAAATTAAATATGATTTTTTATATAATATTTAAGGATTTATGAAACAAAGAACACACCAGGGGGGCCAACCACCTTGCCACGAGGGTGGAGGGCGCGCCCACCCCCCCTAGGGCGCGCCCCCAGCCTCGTGGGCCCACGGTGGCCCTCCTCCACTTATTCCTACACCCATCCTCTTCTTATTCCTCCCACAAACATGAAAAACCAACTCAAGCACGAGTTCCAACCCTCTTTGCTACCATTTTCAATCTCCTTGCTCAAAGCACCTCTCACAAAACTGCTTGGGGAGATTGTTCCTTGGTATGTGACTCCTCCATTGGTCCAATTAGTTTTTGTTCTAGTGCTTTATTCATTGCAAATTTTTGCTGCTTAGGTGACCCTGTTCTTGAGCTTGCATGTCAAATTTATATGGTCAAAAGTAGTTTTGATGCATGATATAGGCTCTAGGCACTTGTAGGAGTAGTTGCTATCAATATTATTGAGTTTGCTTTACTTTTATTTTGAAGTTACTAAAAAAATTCAGAATTTTTCAGAGGAAGAAATATGCTTAGGAAAAATGTTCCAAGGTGGTTCTTCAAGGAAGCAAGGACCCAGGTTTGCAATGCGTGATGCTAACGAAGAGCCACCAAGAGAAGCTCCAGTGCGTCCTTGTGAGTGGCCTTCTGAAAATTGTATGGATCGAGTGGGAATTAAAGAAGAATTTAGCGCATATTTGTGTAATGCCGGTCTTGAGGACATTGAGGCAGACAAATGCTCCCAGTATCATGATCTCACAAGCTCTTTTGTGAGGAGGTTTGAGTATTCATCTTCGCGTAATTCTCCTTCAGTCATGTTTGATCTTTATGACAAATCTTATACCATGGACTTAGAGGATTTCACTTTTGCTTGCAAACATCCACAATGGGGTGGTGTTAGGGATCCCCCTAAATCTGAATTTAAAAACTTTCTTGCTAGTATAACTGTAGGGGAATACAGAGATATAATGCAAGCTACCATAGGGAGCATTCACTTTCCCGCTATACATTATTTGTAACATCCCAAATTTTCAATTTGGAATGTTATACATTAGGTCAACATGCATATCATATTTTATTTTTCTTTTGGTTTTGATCCTAGAAAATCCTAAGCAACTCAAGGACCCGCGGAAAGAGTTGGGGATTTCGTTATTTACATATTTGAGTTTTCTCAAATTATGTAAACAGGATCATTTGATTTTATTTATTTTATCATCAATTATTTCTATTACAAAAATATGCGAGAGGGAGTAAAATGACTTTCCCAAATTATAGAAATATTGCGGATTTAATAAAAAAATCAAATAAGTTTTATTTCGGAGTTTTTCGGCATTTTTATTTGAATTTAGGAAAAATGCGCGTTTTTCAAAGTTGTAGTTTGGCCCAGATAAATGTTCACTTTATCGGGCTTGATTTTAGGAACCAAGCAAAATTTATTTCGTGATTTTTGGAGTCCGTTTAGTATTTCTTTTTATTTTTCTTCCGAGCGGATTTATAAAAAAAAACGCAAACCGACTTCGGGCCGTATTTGGCCTGGACTCCGCCAGGCCTAGGCTATATAAGCCGCCCGAGCCGGCCCGAGAGAGAGAGAAGCTCGTCGCCACCTGAAACCCTAGCCGCCGCCGCCTTAGCCGTCGCCGCCCGCCGCCGCCGCTGTCGCCGGAGCGTGCCGCCCGAGGTTCGCCGCCGCTGCCTCGTTTTCCATGCAGTTTTTTTTCAAAAAAAAATATGTTCATCGTTTGTCTTTTTTGTCGGATTTTCCGCGGTTATTTTCTGATCGCGATTTCTGATCCGAATTTCGTTTTAGTATAACTTTTCGCTCGTTTGTCGGAATCAGGCGATTCAAGCGCCTAGAGTTTCGTCTCGAAACCCTCTTTCCGAATAATCCACTTAAACAAGTTTTTGCTACTGTAAAATTTGCCCTAGATCCAGATTGCTAGAACGAAGTTGTTTTCTTTCGCCGTTTGTTTTCTTTTGCTTCGTTCGATTTGATTCTTTTTGCCAACCAGGGTTCTTAAGTTGAACTTTCTGGTAGATCTCTTATTTGAGTTTTACCTGTGCATTAGATGAGTACTTATTATGTGCTTGTTGTTTGTCTGCGTTAGATCACCCGGATTGCGCCACTTGTTACTTCGAAACCCTAGGACTCGCGGATCATCAGCAAGGCAAGTAACACTTTGATCATACCTTTTCTACAACCCATGTTTTATTGCATTAGATCAATCCTCTCACATTGCATGATTAGGATCTAATTAAATTGTGGGATGGGAAGTAGATGAGGTAGTACCTATCACCTGTATTATTATGAAACCTTTGGGAGTTACTTCCACGTTTGCTTATTATGCCATGCTATGCTAGTAGACGTGGATTGGGTGAGTGATATCCATGACAGATGTGAGTTGATAATTTTAATGGTTTATCTAAGGTGGCAACTTAAACACACATCTGGGTGGATTGAGGCACCTGATGTCTATCAGGACTTGCCTGTTTTATTTTGGACCGCCACCCAGGCTCAAAGGGATCATAAGATCATTCATGCTAGTAACTTCCGTGTGCAGCCACAAGCCATTATGGGCTCTGGCATAGTTGATTAAGTCGTGCGAACTCTTACGGGTAGACTAGCAGATGTAGGGGAAAGTAGGTGTACCGGTCTACCCACATGTAAGGTGCTAGCGCCTCTGAAAGACTATGTCTCGGTCATCCGTCTTCTCAAACATCATGTAGTGCGAGGAACCAAACGGAGGCGATCGAGTCTTGTGGGGAAAAGTGCGCAAACCTCTGCAGAGTGTACAAACTAATCGTGATTAGCCGTGTCCCTGGTTATGGACAACTTGAGTATCTAGTACTTGAATATCATGTGAATCTCATCACGTTACTTCTAATTAATGTTGTTGGGTTTTAATTGTTCACTTAATTGAGATCGGAATGCTGTCAACCATTCTCGATGTTTAACAACTACCATGATAGTTAAATAAATTTATTCCTTTGCAGTAGGGAAAAACTGGCTTTACGCAAAACTGTAACCATAGAGCTTTCCACCAGCCATATATGCATATAGTATAGCTGTCTCCTTCCATTACTCTCTATGTGTTACATTGCCAGCATATTCCATGTGCTGACCCGTTTTCGGGCTGCAACTTCTCATGTTGCAGACTTTTCAGACGACGAGTAAGGTGCTTTTAGGTCGTGGTTCTATACTCAGTGATGCCGTTGGAGTTGATGGACCCATTTATCTTCCGAGTCTTCCGCTGTTATCGTTATTAGATGGCCTTAAGCCATATTTATTGTAACAAGTTCTCTTTGAGACAACGATGTAATAAGTGTGTGATTGCCACTCTGCTATAAATCCTTCGATGTACTATGTGGTGTCAGCATTACTGATCCAGGGATGACACCTGAGCACAGAGCACTTGATCCATTCGGGTCGGGTCGCTACAGAGATGGTATCAGAGCACACGCTGACTGTAGGACACGACCACTAAGTTAAAGCCATAGATCACCATTCTCTTCTCCTTTTCTAACTCCTCATCTTTTCTACCCTTTTAGGATGACGAACACGAAGATTAAGTACGCTCAATCGGATGAAGGCACACCTTTTGGATTTCACTTGAAGGAAGTCACCAAGTACCTGAACATAGGAGTACCCAGCTTCACGGGAACCTTCAACGCCACTCTACCTAAAGAGGAGCGCTGGAAGATTCAAGCTCACGTTCCGGGAAGGACATTCGCGCCAATCACGAAGCCTATAAATAGTGTTTTCAATGCACCAACCTGGAGTCTGGGAAGGAGCATGGCAGCTCATATCACCGTAGGACGCATTGGAGAAGTTTATCAAGAAGACCTCAAGGAGACTATCTACCAGATTTGCGGACGCCGAGATGAACAATGGGAGTTAGTCAGCACCAAGAAGGATAGATCCATTGCATCTTTCATCCAGGAGTTAAACCAGCACATTCGACGCCACGAGAACCAGATGTGCAATGATATGATAGAGTTGAAGAATGCAAAGGCAAGGATCATTGAGCTAGAAGGAGAACTGAAGTCTACACGCAAGGACTACATGGACGAGATCGTAGCTCTAGCAAGGCACAATGGCGATCTTAAGCAGGAGATTGAGGAACTCAAGAGGAAGTTAGCATCCAAGGAGGACGAGTACGTCGCATGACCGGACAACTACATCATCATCGACGACACCGATTCGGATCCAAGTGAACCCGACTTTGAAGACGAAGCTGGAGCAGATATCATGGATTCTTCCACCGGTTCAAATTTCTAGATGACCACCAGATAGTAGTAGTATTCCCCCATGTAAACACAATAGTTCGAGCACTTTTGCGATAGTTAGACCGTTTGTAAGCCCTTGTTTGATTGAATGAAGTGATTTTGTGTGCATTTGCTCATGTGCATATGGGTAGTGTTTTCTCTTTAGACCGCCTCTATTCTTATATCTCATCTTTTCTAAAACCCTCAGATGCCTCAGAGACGTGACCCCGGATTTGCCTTTCTGCCGGAGCTCACTCAGTTGATCCAGCAGCAGAATCAATTGATGCAAATGTTAGTCCAGAATCAGCAGAACAACAACAACAACCCACCACCACCACCTGTTGACCACTTAGCCCGTTTCCTTAGGCTGAATCCGCCGGTGTTTTCCAGTAGCACTGAGCCGATAGTAGCAGATGATTGGCTCCGCAAGATATCTAGGGAGTTGACCACAGCAGGATGCACAGATGTGGAGAAGGTTAAGTTTGCTGCACATCAGTTAGAAGGACCCGCGGCAGCATGGTGGGAGAATTTCACAGCCACTTACCCAGTTGACACTGTCACATGGGATCAGTTTCAGCAGGCTTTTCGTACCGCCCATGTTTCAGCAGGAGCAATGGCCATGAAGAAGCGTGAGTTTCGTAACTTACGCCAAGGAGGACGGACAGTTGGCCAGTATGTGGAGGAGTTTAGTAAGCTAGCACGTTATGCCCCAGATGACGTTGCCACGGATGCAGCTAAGAAGGAGAAATTCCTGGAAGGATTGAATGATGAGTTGAGTATGCAGTTGATGGTAGCCACCTTCAACAACTACCAGGAGTTGGTAGATCGTGCTCTTATGATTGAAGGGAAGCAGCAGCAAATTGAGAACCGCAAGAGGAAGTATGGACAAGGAAAGTATAATTCAGGAGCCCAGCAGAAGCCTCGTTTTACCCCTAAACCGGGATTTCAGTTTCAGCATACCCATGGAGGAGGTAGCTCGCACAACCATAATGGCCACAAGAATGATAATGGGAATGGAGGAAGCAACAACCAGAACCGGACCACCCCATCGACCCCAACCAAGAGAGACCTGAGTCAAGTCACTTGTTTCAAATTTTCCAAGACCGGACATTATGCCAATGAATGTCCCGAAGGCCATAATGGAAATGGCAATGGAAGCTCTGGGAAGAAGCTGAACCCTTTCAATAGGGGACAGATGAACCACGTTAATGTGGAGGAGGTTGAAGATCAGCCTGATGCAGTAATCGGTAAGTTTTTGGTTAAGACATTTACCGCACTCGCTCTTTTTGATACTGGTGCATCGCATTCATACATATCAAGGGGATTTGTGGAAAAGTATAGCCTTCCCACTAGGATTCTTAAAACGCCTATGCTAGTAAGCTCGCCAGGAGCAGAGTACATGGCCAGACAAGGATGTTTCCAAATGCCATTAAGTATAGGAAGGCATGTTTTTCCAACGGATTTAATTATTCTGGAGTCCCAAGGTCTGGATGTGATTCTTGGTATGGATTGGCTGTCGATGTATGAGGAAACATCGATTGCGCCAGTAAGACAATTTTGCTTACCACACCAGAAGGAAGAAGGATCAAGTATGTATCCCGGCATGTGCCAAGCAGGACACAAGTAAACTGCTTAACAGGAGTTGTGCAAGAGGAAGTACCCGTGGTGAAGGATTTTCCTGATGTATTTCCTGAGGAATTGCTAGGCATGCCACCGGATAGAGACATTGAGTTTTTGATTGAGTTATTGCCAGGTACAGGCCCAATATCGAAGCGACCGTACCGGATGCCGGCAAAGGATTTGGTGGAAATTAAGAATCGGATTAAGGAGTTATTGGATAAAGGTTACATTCGCCCAAGTTCTTCGCCTTGGGGATCACCCGTACTTCTAGTGGAAAAGAAGGATGGATCATTAAGGATGGTTGTAGATTATCGGGGATTGAATGAAGTAACCATCAAGAACAAGTACCCACTGCCAATGATTAATGATCTGTTTGATCGTTTGCAAGGAGCTAAAGTGTTTTCCAAGATCGATTTGCGATCAGGGTACCATCAATTGAAGATTCAAGAGCAGGACATACCTAAGACAACATTCACCACAAGATATGGACTATATGAGTATACCGTTATGTCATTTGGATTGACTAACGCACCTGCCTATTTTATGAACCTGATGAACAAAGTGTTTATGGAGTTTTTGGATAAGTTCTTCGTAGTGTTCATTGATGACATCCTGGTTTATTCAAAGAATGAAGAGGAGCATAAGGAACATTTGCGTTTAGTTTTGGAGAAACTAAGGGAACATCAGTTATATGCCAAATTCAGCAAATGTGAGTTTTGGTTGAAGGAAGTAGGATTCCTCGGACATGTCATATCCGGAGAAGGTATAGCAGTAGATCCCGCTAAAGTTGAAACCGTGACCAAGTGGGAAGCACCAACAACAGTTGGGGAGATCCGGAGTTTTCTTGGACTCGCAGGATACTACCGGAGATTTATTGAGAATTTCTCAAAGATTGCAAAGCCTATGACGGAGTTGTTGAAGAAGGATACTAAGTTCAAATGGACTGAGGAGTGTGAGGCTAGTTTTCAGGAGTTGAAGAACTGTTTGGTTACCTCACCAGTGTTGATTTTGCCAGATCAAACCAAGGATTATGAGGTGTATTGCGACGCTTCACGTCGAGGACTTGGAGCAGTGCTTATGCAGGAAGGAAGAGTTGTTTCGTATGCTTCACGACAACTGAAGCCTCATGAGTTGAATTATGCCACGCATGATTTGGAGTTAGCAGCCGTAGTGCATGCATTGAAGACGTGGAGACATTTCCTCATTGGAAATCATTGTGAGGTGTACACGGATCACAAGAGTTTGAAGTACATTTTCACTCAGAAGGAGTTGAACCTTAGACAAAGGAGATGGTTGGAGCTCATCAAGGATTATGACATGAGATTGCCTTACCATCCCGGAAAAGCTAATGTAGTAGCTGACACATTGAGCCGTAAGAGCCATATCAATACTCTAATGACGGGGAAAATACCCAAGGAGTTAGCAGAAAACCTTCGTGAGCTATGTTTGGAAATAGTTCCGAGAGGCTATGTAGCAGCATTGGAGATTCAGTCAACACTGATGGATAAAATCAGAGAAGCTCAGAAAATTGACAAAGAGATTGCTGCTATAAAAGAGAAATTGAGCGAAGGAAAAGCAAAGGGATTTCGTGAGGATGAGCACGATACCTTATGGTTTGAGGACCGTGTTTATGTGCCCAATGACCCGGAGATCAGGAAGTTGATTTTGCACGAGGCACATGATTCACCGTATTCGATTCACCCAGGGAATACCAAGATGTATTTGGATTTAAAGGAAACATTCTGGTGGACCGGAATGAAGAAGGATATTGCAGCATATGTAGCAGTTTGTGACGTATGTCAGAGAGTAAAGGCAGAACATCAGAAGCCAGCAGGATTGCTACAATCATTGCCGATACCCGAATGGAAGTGGGATAAGATAGGCATGGATTTTATCACAGGACTACCCAGGACGAAAGCAGGCTATGACTCGATATGGGTAGTAGTTGATCGTTTGACAAAGGTAGCACATTTCATTCCAGTTAAGACCCCTTACACCAGTGCTAAGTTGGCAAAGATATACATGACTAGGATCATTTGTTTGCATGGAGTTCCGAGGAGTATCGTATCAGATAGAGGAACTCAATTTACCTCAAAATTTTGGAATCAGTTGCACGAAACTTTAGGAACCAGACTGGAGTTCAGCACAGCTTTTCACCCGCAGACAGATGGACAGACCGAGAGAGTCAATCAGATTTTGGAAGATATGCTGAGAGCTTGTGCGCTAGATTATGGATCTAGTTGGGACGATAATTTGCCATATGCAGAGTTTTCTTACAATAATAGCTATCAGACCAGTTTGAAGATGGCACCTTTCGAAGCTTTATACGGAAGGAGGTGCAGGACACCGTTGTCATGGGACGAAGTTGGAGACCGTCAATCCTTTGGACCAGATTTGATTAAGGAGTCTGAACGGAAAGTTAAGTTGATTCGCAATAGGCTCAAGGTAGCCCAGTCCAGGCAGAAGAGCTACGCAGATTCTAAACGCAAGGAGACAGTCTACGAAACCGGAGACAGAGTTTATCTTCGAGTATCCCCACTTCGAGGAGTTAAGCGCTTTGGAGTTAAGGGAAAGTTAGCACCGCGTTTCGTTGGACCTTATAAGATCTTGCAACGTATGGGAGAAGTGGCCTACAAGTTGGATTTGCCAGAAGGGTTAGCAGGAGTTCATGATGTGTTTCACGTTTCTCAGTTGAAGAAGTGTCACGCGGAGATGGCTGACATACCTTTGAGAGACACAGTGCCATTAGAAGCAATTCAGTTGGATAACAATTTGACCTATGAGGAGAAACCAGTCAAGATCCTCGAGTTTGCCAGCCGAGTTACTCGCAGCAAGGTTATCAAGTTTTGCAAAGTTCAATGGAGCCACCACACGGAGGATGAATCCACCTGGGAGCGAGAGGAAGATTTTCTCAAAGACCACCCTCACCTATTTTCTAGCCAACCCGAATCTCGAGGGCGAGATTCATCTTAAGGGGGTAGGTTTGTAACATCCCAAATTTTCAATTTGGAATGTTATACATTAGGTCAACATGCATATCATATTTTATTTTGCTTTTGGTTTTGATCCTAGAAAATCCTAAGCAACTCAAGGACCCACGGAGAGAGTTGGGGATTTCGTTATTTACATATTTGAGTTTTCTCAAATTATGTAAACAGGATCATTTGATTTTATTTATTTTATCATCAATTATTTCTATTACAAAATATGCGAGAGGGAATAAAATGACTTTCCCAAATTATAGAAATATTGAGGATTTAATAAAAAAATCAAATAAGTTTTATTTCGGAGTTTTTCGACATTTTTATTTGAATTTAGAAAAAATGCGCGTTTTTCAAATTTGTAGTTTGGGCACAGATAAATGTTCACTTTATCGGGCTTGATTTTAGAAACCCGGCAAAATTTATTTCGTGATTTTTGGAGTCCGTTTAGTATTTCTTTTTATTTTTCTTCCGAGCGGATTTATATAAAAAAAACGCAAACCGACTTTGGGCCGTATTTGGCCTGGACTCCGCCAGGCCTAGGCTATATAAGCCGCCCGAGCCGGCCCGAGAGAGAGAGAAGTCCGCCGCCACCTGAAACCCTAGCCGCCGCCGCCTTAGCCGCCGCCGCCGCCGCCGCCGCCCGCCGCCGCCGTCGCCGAAGCGCGCCGCCCGAGGTTCGCCGCCGCCGCCTCGTTTTCCATGCAGTTTTTTTTTCAAAAAAAAAATTCTGTTCGTCGTTTGTCTTTTTCGTTGGATTTTCCGCGGTTATTTTCTGATCGCGATTTCTGATCCGATTTTCGTTTTAGTATAACTTTTCGCTCGTTTATCGGAATCACGCGATTCAAGCGCCTAGAGTTTCATCTCGAAACCCTCTTTCCGAATAATCCACTTAAACAAGTTTTTGCTACTGTAAAATTTGCCCTAGATCCAGATTGCTAGAACGAAGTTGTTTTCTTTCGCCGTTTGTTTTCTTTTGCTTCGTTCGATTTGATTCTTTTTGCCAACCAGGGTTCTTAAGTTGAACTTTCTGGTAGATCTCTTATTTGAGTTTTACCTGTGCATTAGATGAGTACTTATTATGTGCTTGTTGTTTGTCTGCGTTAGATCACCCGGATTGCGCCGCTTGTTACTTCGAAACCCTAGGACTCGCGGATCATCAGCAAGGCAAGTAACACTTTGATCATACCTTTTCTACAACCCATGTTTTATTGCATTAGATCAATCCTCTCACATTGCATGATTAGGATCTAATTAAATTGTGGGATGGGAAGTAGATGAGGTAGTACCTATCACCTGTATTATTATGAAACCTTTGGGAGTTACTTTTACGTTTGCTTATTATGCCATGCTATGCTAGTAGACGTGGATTGGGTGAGTGATATCCATGACAGATGTGAGTTGATAATTTTAATGGTTTATCTAAGGTGGCAACTTAAACACACATCTGGGTGGATTGAGGCACCTGATGTCTATCAGGACTTGCCTGTTTTATTTTGGACCGCCACCCAGGCTCAAAGGGATCATAAGATCATTCATGCTAGTAACTTCCGTGTGCAGCCACAAGCCATTATGGGCTCTGGCATAGTTGATTAAGTCGTGCGAACTCTTACGGGTAGACTAGCAGATGTAGGGGAAAGTAGGTGTACCGGTCTACCCACATGTAAGGTGCTAGCGCCTCTGAAAGACTGTGTCTCGGTCATCCGTCTTCTCAAACATCATGTAGTGCGAGGAACCAAACGGAGGCGATTGAGTCTTGTGGGGAAAAGTGCGCAAACCTCTACAGAGTGTACAAACTAATCATGATTAGCCGTGTCCCCGGTTATGGACAACTTGAGTATCTAGTACTTGAATATCATGTGAATCTCATCACGTTACTTCTAATTAATGTTGTTGGGTTTTAATTGTTCACTTAATTGGGATCGGAATGCTGTCAACCATTCTCGATGTTTAACAACTACCATGATAGTTAAATAAATTTATTCCTTTGCAGTAGGGAAAAACTGGCTTTACGCAAAACTGTAACCATAGAGCTTTCCACCAGCCATATATGCATATAGTATAGCTGTCTCATTCCATTACTCTCTATGTGTTACATTGCCAGCATATTCCATGTGCTGACCCGTTTTCGGGCTGCAACTTCTCATGTTGCAGACTTTTCAGACGACGAGTAAGGTGCTTTTAGGTCGTGGTTCTATACTCAGTGATGCCGTTGGAGTTGATGGACCCATTTATCTTCCGAGTCTTCCGCTGTTATCGTTATTAGATGGCCTTAAGCCATATTTATTGTAACAAGTTCTCTTTGAGACAACGATGTAATAAGTGTGTGATTGCCACTCTGCTATAAATCCTTCGATGTACTGTGTGGTGTCAGCATTACTGATCCAGGAATGACACCTGAGCACAGAGCACTTGATCCATTCGAGTCGGGTCGCTACATTATTTTGCTCTCTTCATAGGTAGGTGCATAAATGCTAAGGATGAAGCATGTCACATGTGTGTCCCTGACCTTAGCATTCTCAGGAGTGCTGTGTCAGGAGACCAATCTTATCATATGGGAGCCATTGTAGCTCGTAGATTGCATCATAATAGATATAATGGAGATTTCTTTGGAGGAATTTATGCAACCCCCTTAGCTAAATTTCTTGAGATAGACGTTCGTGAAGGAGACATGGAGTTGCCTCCTACTTATTTAGATTTTGATTCTATGGTTTCTCACCATTTTGTCGAGAGGAACGAATTGCCTCTCCAATACCAACTAATCTTTGACAGACGCCATGCTGTCTGTATTACTCTCCCTGCTCCTGCTTTCTTTGATTATCAGGCAAGAGGAGGATATACTATTACCAGAGAGGAGGCAGATGATTACGAGAGGAGGGCGGAGGCCGCTCGTCGCCACACTGTAGCTCAAGAGGCGATAGCCGTTGCATCACAGTACGACCCCAACAACTATTATTATGGATATCAGCCAGGCCAGCCGTGGCCATAGACCAACTTAGGCCAAAAGTCTAAGCTTGGGGGAGTACGTATTTCTCACCGACATTACATTTATGTTCACACACACTCATTGCTAGATGTCGGTGCTCATACTTTTTCATTGTATCATCCATGCTAGTTTTGTTGGAAATATGCCCTAGAGGCAATAATAAATTGGTTATTATTATATTTCCTTGTTCATTATAATCGCTTATTATCCATGCTAGAATTGTATCGATAGGAAACTCAGATACATGTGTGGATACATAGACAACACCATGTCCCTAGTAAGCCTCTAGTTGACTAGCTCATTGATCAATAGATGGTTACGGTTTCCTAACCATGGACATTGGATGTCGTTGATAACGGGATCACATCATTAGGACAATGATGTGATGGACAAGACCCAATCCTAAGCCTAGCACAAAGATCGTGTAGTTCGTATGCTAAAACTTTTCTAATGTCAAGTATCATTTCCTTAGACCATGAGATTGTGCAACTCCCGAATACCGTAGGAGTGCTTTGGGTGTGCCAAACGTCACAACGTAACTGGGTGGCTATAAAGGTTCACTACAGGTATCTCCGAAAGTGTCTGTTGGGTTGGCACGAATCGAGACTGGGATTTGTCACTCCGTGTAACGGAGAGGTATCTCTGGGCCCACTCGGTAGGACATCATCATAATGTGCACAATGTGATCAAGGAGTTGATCACGGGATGATGTGTTACGGAACGAGTAAAGAGACTTGCCGGTAACGAGATTGAACAAGGTATCGGGATACCGACGATCGAATCTCGGGCAAGTATCGTACCGCTAGACAAAGGGAATTGAATACGGGATTGATTGAATCCTTGACATCGTGGTTCATCCGATGAGATCATCGTGGAGCATGTCAGAGCCAACATGGGTATCCAGATCCCGTTGTTGGTTATTGACCGGAGATTTGTCTCGGCCATGTCTGCATGACTCCCGAGCCCGTAGGGTCTACACACTTAAGGTTCCATGACGCTAGGGTTATAGGGAAAGTATGTACACGGTTACCGAATGTTGTTCGGAGTCCGGGATAAGATCCCGGACGTCACGAGGAGTTCCGGAATGGTCCGGAGGTAAAGATTGATATATAGGAAGTATTGTTTTGGCCACCGGAAGTGTTCCGGGCATCACCGGTAGTGTACCGGGACCACCGGAGGGGTCCGGGGCTCCACCGGGAGGGGCCACGGGCCCCGAAGGCATACATGGGACAAGTGTGAGAAGGGACCAGCCCCTAGGTGGGCTGGGGCGCCTCCCCACCAAGGCCCATGCGCCTAGGGAGAAGAGGGGACAAACCCTTAGGGCAGATGGGCCCTAAGGCCCATGCCTGGTGCGCCTCCCTCTCCCCCCCCCACTTGGCCGCCACCCCAGATGGGGATTGGGGCTGCAGCCACCCCTAGGGTGGAAACCCTAGGTGGGGGCGCAGCCCTCCCTCTCCCCTATATATAGTGGAGGCAAAGGGGCAGCCCAACACATGAAGTTCCTCCCTTGTTGGCGCAGCCCTACCCCTCTCCCTCCTCGTCTCTCTAGTGCTTGGCGAAGCCCTGCTGGAGTCCCGCGCTCCTCCACCACCACCACGCCGTCGTGCTGCTGCTGGATGGAGTCTTCCCCAACCTCTCCTTCTCCCCTTGCTGGATCAAGGCATAGGAGACGTCACCGGGCTGTACGTGTGTTGAACGTGGAGGTGTCGTCCGTTCGGCACTAGGATCATCGGTGATTTGGATCACGACGAGTACGACTCCATCAACCCCTTTCACTTGAACGCTTCCGCTTATCGATCTACAAGGGTATGTAGATGCACTCTCCTTCCCCTCGTTGCTAGATTACTCCATAGATTGATCTTGGTGATGCGTAGAAAATTTTAAATTTCTGCTACGATCCCCAACAGTGGCATCATGAGCTAGGTCTATGCGTAGTTTCTATGCACGAGTAGAACACAAGTTGTTGTGGGCGTCGATTTTGTCAATTTACTTGCCGTTACTAGTCTTATCTTGATTCAGCGGCATCGTGGGATGAAGCGGCCCGGACCGACCTTACATGTACTCCTACGTGAGACTGGTTCCACCGACTGACATGCACTAGTTGCATAAGGTGGCTGGCGGGTGTCTGTCTCTCCCACTTTAGTCGGATTGGATTCGATGAAAAGGGTCCTTATGAAGGGTAAATAGAAATTGGCATATCACGTTGTGGTTTTCGCATAGGTAAGAAACGTTCTTGCTAGAAACCTATAGCAGCCACGTAAAAACTTGCAACAACAATTAGAGGACGTCTAACTTGTTTTTGCAGCATATGCCTTGTGATGTGATATGGCCAAAAGGATGTGATGAATGATATATGTGATGTATGAGATTGACCATGTTCTTGTAATAGGAATCACGACTTGTATGTCGATGAGTATGACAACCGGCAGGAGCCATAGGAGTTGTCTTAATTTATTTATGACCTGCGTGTCAACATAAACATCATGTAATTACTTTACTTTATTGCTAAAGCGTTAGCCGTAGTAGTAGAAGTAATAGATGACGAGACAACTTCAAGAAGACACGATGATGGAGATCATGATGATGGAGATCATGGTGTCATGGCGGTGACAACGATGATCATGGAGCCCCGAAGATGGAGATCAAAAGGAGCAAAATGATATTGGCCATATCATGTCACTATTTGATTGCATGTGATGTTTATCATGTTTTACATCTTATTTGCTTACAACGACGGTAGCTTAAATAAGATGATCCCTCACTAAAATTTCAAGAAAAGTGTTCCCCCTAATTGTGCACCGTTGCGAAGGTTCATCGTTTCGAAGCACCACATGATGATTGGGTGTGATAGATTCTAACATTCGAATACAACGGGTGTAAGCCAGATTTACACACGCAATACACTTAGGTTGACTTGACGAGCCTAGCATGTACAGACATGGCCTCGGAACATGGAAGACCGAAAGGTCGAGCATGAGTCGTATAGAAGATACGATCAACATGAATATGTTCACCGATGTTGACTAGTCCGTCTCACGTGATGATCAGACACGGCCTAGTTGACTCGGATCATGTTTTCACTTAGATGACTAGAGGGATGTCTATCTGAGTGGGAGTTCATTAAATAATTTGATTAGATGAACTCAATTATCATGAACATAGTCTAAATTGTCTTTGCAAATATGTTGTAGATAAATAGCTCACGTTGTAGCTCCTTGTTTCAATACGTTCCTAGAGAAAGATTAAGTTGAAAGATATTGTAAGCAATGATGCGGACTAGGTCCGTAGTCCGAGGAGTGTCCTCACTACTACACAGAAGGCTTACGTCTTTGATGCACCGCTCGATGTGCAAAACCCTACAACGTCGTTTGTGGATGTTGTGAACACCTGACAGACACATCCTGATGACTACTTGCTAGTTTAGTGCACCATACTTTACGGCTTAGAATCGGGATTCCAATGACGTTTTGAACGCCATAGAACATATGAGATGTTCCAAGAGTTGAAATTGGGATTTCAGGCTCATGCCCGTGTTGAGAGGTGTGAGACCTCTGACAAGTTCTTTTGCTAACAAGATGGAGGAGAATATTTTAGCTAGTGAGCATGTGCTCAGAATGTCTGGGTGCTACAATCACTTAAATCAAGTGGAAGTTAAACTTCCAGATAAGATAGTGATTGATAGAGTTCTCTAGACACTATCACTAAGCTACTAGATCTTCATGATGAACTATGACATGCAAGGGATGGAATTGATCCCGGAGCTGTTTGCGGTGCTTAAGACCGCAAAAGGAAGAAATCAAGAAGGAGCATCAAGTGTTGATGGTTTAACAAGACCACTAGTTTCAAGAAGGGCAAGGGCTAGAAGGGAAACTTTATGGATGGCAAACCAGTTGCCGCTCCTGTGAAGGAACCCAAGGTTGAACCCAAACCCGAGACTAAGTGCTTCTATTGTAAGGGGAACGGTCATTGGTAGCGGAATTACCCCAAATGCATGGTAGATAAGAAGGCTGGCGACTTCAACAAAGTAAATACGTGTTATTAATGTGTACCTCACTAGTACTCCTGGTAGCACCGGGGTATGGGATACCGGTTCAGTTACTATTATTGGTAACTTGAAGCAAAAGCTACGGACTAAACGAAGACTGGCTAAGGGTGAGGTGACGATGTGTGTCGGAAGTGTTTCCAAAGTTGATGAGATCACCATCGCACGCTCCATCTGCCTTCGGGATTAGTATTGAACCTAGATAAATGTTATCAGGTGTCTACGTTGAGCATGAATATGATTAGATCATGTTCATTGCAATACGGTCATTCATTTAAGTTAGAGAATAATGGTTATTCTGTTTACATGAATGATACCTTTCATGGTCATGCACCCTATGTGAATGGTTCATTGAATCTCGGTCGTGGTAATACACATGTTCACGCCAAAAGATGTAGAGTTAATAATGATAGTACCACTTTCTTGTGGCACTGCTGCTTAGGTCATATTGGCGTAAGATGCATGAAGAAACTCCATGTCGATGGATGTTTGGAGTCACTTGATTTTGAATCACTTGACACATGTGAGCCATGCCTCATGGGCAGGATGACTAAGACCCCGTTTTTAGGTACAATGAAACGGGCAAGTGACTTGTTGGAAATCATGCATGCTGATGCGTGAGCGTGCGGTGGATATCGCTATTTTCTCATCTTCACCGACGATTTGGGTAGATATAGGTATATCTACTTAATGAAGCACAAGTCTGAAACGTTTGAAAAGTTCAAGTGATTTCAGAGTGAAGTTAAGAATCATCATAACAATAAGATCATGTTCCTACGATCTGATCAAAAGGGGATTTTCTGAGTTATGAGTTTGGCAATCACTTAAGACATTGTGGAATTGTTTCACAGTTGAAGCCACCTGGAACACCACAAGGTAATGGTGTGTCCGGACGTCGTAATCGAACCCTATGAGATATGCTGCGATCTATGATGTCTCTTACCAATCTACCATTTTCATTTTGAGGTTATGCGTTAGAGACATCTGCATTCACTTTAGATAGGACACCATCTAAGTCCGTTGAGACGACGTCGTATGAATATGGTTTGGCAAGAAACCAAAATTGTCGTTTCTTAATGCTTGGGGCTGCGATGCTTAAGGCTTCAGCCGGAGAAGCTCGAACCCAAAGCGTACAAACACATCTTCATAGGATACTCAAGGGTGACAGTTGGGTATACCTTCTATCTCAGATCCGAGGGCAAATTGTTTGTCGCTAAGAACGAGTCCTTTCTCGAGAAGGAGTTTCTCTCGAAAGAATTGAGTGGGAGGAAGATAGAACTTGATGAGGTTGTCGAACCTTTATTTCAACCAGAGAGTAATGCAACACAGAAAGATGTTTTCTGTGGAGCCTACATCTGTTGAATAGGAAGTTAATGATAGTGATCATGAAGCTTTGGATCAAGTTGCTATCGAACCTCGTAGGTCGACAAGGATATGTACTACTCCTGAATGGTACGGTAATCCTGTCTTAGATATCATGTTGTTAGACAACAATAAACCTATGAGCTATGGAGAAGCGATGGTGGGCCCGTATTCTGACAAATGGTTAGAAGCCATGAAATCCGAGATAGGATCCATATATCAGAACAAAATATGGACTTTGGTGGACTTGCCCGATGATCGGGAAGCCATTGAGATAAATGGGTCTTTAGGAAGAAGACGGACGTGGGCGGTATTGTTACCGTCTATGAAGCTCGACTTGTGGGAAAGAGTCTTTTCACAAGTTCAAGGAGTTGACTACAATGAGAATTTCTCACCCGTAGCGATGCTTAAGTCCGTCGGAATCATGTTAGCATTACCTATATTTTTCGATTATGAAATCTTACAGATGGATGTCAAAACAAGTTTTCTTACCAAGTTTTCGTAAGAAAGAGTTGTATGTGATACAATCAAAGTTTTGTCGATCCTAAGGATGCTAAAAGGTATGCTGGCTCCAGCAATCCTTCTATGGACTAGAGCAAGCATCTCGGAGTCGGAATATATGCTTTGATGGAGTAATCAAAGCTTTTAGGTTTATACAATGTTTGCTAGAAACTTGTATATACAAGAAAGTGAGTGGGAGCACTACAACATTTCTGATAAGTATATGTGGATGACATATTGTTGATTCGAAATGATGTAGAATTTCTGGAAAACATAAACGGTTGTTTGAAGAGTGTTTTTCAAAGGAAGACCTGGATAAAGCTGCTTACATATTGGGCATCAAGATCTATAGAGATAGATCAAAACGCCTGATGATACTTTCAAAGAACGCACACCTTGACATGTTTTTGAAGGAGTTCAAAATAGATCAGTCAAAGAAGGGGTTCTTGCCTGAGTTGTAAGGTGTGAAGTTGAGTAAGACTCGAACATTTACCATGATAGAAGAAAGAGGAAGGACGAAGGTCTTCCCCTATGCTTTTGTCATAGGCTCTATACAGTATGCCATGCTGAGTACCGCACCAGATGTGTGCCTTGCCACATGTCTGGCAAGAGGGTACAAAGGTGATCTAGGAGTGGATCACGAGATAGTGGTCAAAATTATCCTTAGAGGAATAAGGAAATGTTTCTCGGCTATGGAGGTGATAAAGAGTTCGACGTAAAGAGTTACGTCGATGCAAGCTTAACACCTATCCGGATAGCTCTGAGTAGAGATACCGGATACGTATAATGGAGCAACATTTTGGAATAGCTCCAAGTGGAACGTGGTAGCAGCATCTACGATATGACATAAAGTTTTGCGAAATACATAGGGATCTGAATATGGCAAGACCCGTTGACTACAACCTCTCTCACAAGCATAACATGATCAAACCCAGAACTCTTTGAGTGTTAATCACATAGTGATGTGAACTAGATCATTGAGTCTAGTAGACTCTTGGATGTTGGTCACATGGCGATGTAACCTGTGAGTGTTAATCACATGGCGATGTGAACTAGATTATTGACTCTAGCGCAAGTGGGAGACTATTGGAAATATGCCCTAGAGGCAATAATAAATTGGTTATTATTATATTTCCTTGTTCATGATAATCATTTATTATCCATGCTGGAATTGTATCGATAGGAAACTCAGATACATGTGTGGATACATAGACAACACCATGTCCCTAGTAAGCCTCTAGTTGACTAGCTCGTTGATCAATAGATGGTTACGGTTTCCTAACCATGGACATTGGATGTCGTTGATAACAGGATCACATCATTAGGAGAATGATGTGATGGACAAGACCCAATCCTAAGCCTAGCACAAAGATCGTGTAGTTCGTATGCTAAAGCTTTTCTAATGTCAAGTATCATTTCCTTAGACCATGAGATTGTGCAACTCCCGGATACCGTAGGAGTGCTTTGGGTGTGCCAAACGTCACAACGTAACTGGGTGGCTATAAAGGTTCACTACAGGTATCTCCGAAAGTGTCTGTTGGGTTGGCACGAATCGAGACTGGGATTTGTCACTCCGTGTAACGGAGAGGTATCTCTGGGCCCACTCGGTAGGACATCATCATAATGTGCACAATGTGATCAAGGAGTTGATCACAGGATGATGTGTTACGGAACGAGTAAAGAGACTTGTCGGTAACGAGATTGAACAAGGTATCGGGATACCGACGATCGAATCTCGGGCAAGTATCGTACCGCTAGACAAAGGGAATTGAATACGGGATTGATTGAATCCTTGACATCGTGGTTCATCCGATGAGATCATCGTGGAGCATGTGGGAGCCAACATGTGTATCCAGATCCCACTGTTGGTTATTGACCGGAGAGTTGTCTCGGCCATGTCTGCATGACTCCCGAGCCCGTAGGGTCTACACACTTAAGGTTCGATGATGCTAGGGTTATAGGGAAAGTATGTACGCGGTTACCGAATGTTGTTCGGAGTCCCGGATAAGATCCCGGACGTCACGAGGAGTTCCGGAGGTAAAGATTGATATATAGGAAGTATGGTTTTGGCCACCGGAAGTGTTCCGGGCATCACCGATAGTGTACCGGGACCACTGGAGGGGTCCGGGGGTCCACCGGGAGGGGCCACGGGCCCCGGAGGCATACATGGGCCAAGTGTGAGAAGGGACCATCCCCTAGGTGGGCTGGGGCGCCTCCCCACCAAGGCCCATGCGCCTAGGGAGAAGAGGGGGCAAACCCTAAGGGCAGATGGGCCCTAAGGCCCATGCCTGGTGCGCCTCCCTCTCCCCCCACTTGGCCGCCATCCCAGATGGGGATTGGGGCTGCCGCCACCCCTAGGGTGGAAACCCTAGGTGGGGGCGCAGCCCTCCCTCTCCCCCTATATATAGTGGAGGCAAAGGGGCAGCCCAACACATGAAGTTCCTCCCCTGTTGGCGCAACCCTACCCCTCTCCCTCCTCGTCTCTCGTAGTGCTTGGCGAAGCCCTGCTGGAGTCCCGCGCTCCTCCACCACCACCACGCCGTCGTGCTGCTGCTGGATGGAGTCTTCCCCAACCTCTCCTTCTCCCCTTGCTGGATCAAGGCATAGGAGACGTCACCGGGCTGTACGTGTGTTGAACGCGGAGGTGCCATCCGTTCGGCACTAGGATCATCGATGATTTGGATCACGACGAGTACGACTCCATCAACCCCGTTCACTTGAACGCTTCCTCTTAGCAATCTACAAGGGTATGTAGATGCACTCTCCTTCCCCTCGTTGCTAGATTACTCCATAGATTGATCTTGGTGATGCGTGGAAAATTTTAAATTTCTGCTACGATCCCCAACAAGTTTATTTCCTTCTATGCTTTCTTCTTGTGTGTTTAATAAATCTTAAGAACAAACCAAAAAATTAGTTGTATCTTTTAATTAATTTACTTTCCATGCTTGTAGTAGTAATTAAAAATAAAACCCAAAAAGATTTCCCGTTCTTCTTTTGCTTGTTGGGAGCTTTCCCGTGTAAGTAGTTTTATTTCTTTTCTTTTCTTTGGGGGTCAGTAGGAGAAGACCATGATTAATTTTTTGAAGTGGCTCTTATATGCTTTATTGTTGATTTAACCAAGAGCCCATATTGCTTTGTCTTCTCCTGTTTATTGAATGCTCGCAGATTCCAACTTAGTCCAATACATGTGCACTCTTATTATTATTCACATCGTTCGGTCGTGCAAGTGAAAGGCAATTATGATGATATATGATGGACTGACTGAGATGAGAAAAGCTGGTACGAACTCGACCTCTTTTGTTTTTGTAAATATGATGAGTTCATCGTTCTTGATTCAGCTTGTTATGAATAAACATGTTCGCAATGACAATTAGAGATCATAGTTGCTTGTGCCATGCTTGATTAGCTATGAGTTATAATGGTTTACCTTGCATGCCAACATGCTATTAAAATGGTTATGATGTGGTATGATAGGGTGGTATCCTCCTCTGAATGATTTAAGTGACTTGACTTGGCACATGTTCACGCATGTAGTTGAAACAAATCAACATAGCCTTCACGATATTTATGTTCATGGTGGATTATATCCTACTCATGCTTGCATCCAATGTTTATTAATTTTAATGCATGTACATGGCTGTTGTTGCTCTCTAGTTGGTCGCTTCCCAGTCTTTTGCCAGCCTTCACCTGTACTAAGCGGGAATACTGCTTGTGCATCCAATCCCTTAAACCCCAAAGTTATTCCAGATGAGTCCACTATACCTTCCTATATGCGGTATCTACCTGCCGTTCCAAGTAAATCTGTATGTGCCAAACTCTAAACCTTCAAATAATCATCCTGTTTTGTATGCTCGAATAGCTCATGTATCAACTAGGGTTGTCTGTATCTTCCATGCTAGGCGGGTTATTCTCAAGAGGAGTGGACTCCGCTCCTCACTCATGAGAAAATGGCTGGTCATCGGGATGCCCAGTCCCATGCTTTATGCAAACTAAATCAAAATAATTGCAAAACAAAACTCCCCTTGGGACCTGATGTATGTTGGAGGCACTCGTTGTTTCGAGCAAGCCATGGATTGATGTTTGTTGGTGGAGGGGGAGTATAAACTTTACCATTCTGTTTTGGAACCGCCTATAATGTGTGTAGCATGGAAGATATCACCATCTCTTGGTTGTTATGTTGACAATGAAAGTATACCGCTCAAAATATTATTCACCTCTATTTCAAAACCGAGCTCTGGCACCTCTAAAATCCCTGCTTCCCTCTGCGAAGGGCCTATCTATTTACTTTTGTGTTGAGTCATCACCCTCTTATTAAAAAGCACTAGCTGGAGAGCGCAGCTGTCATTTGCATTCATCACTGTTAATTTATATTGGGTGTGACTATGATTGGATCTCTTTTACCATGAATTACAATGTGTAGTCAGTCCTTGATCTTTAAAGGTGCTCTGCATTTATGTTTTGCGTTCTCAGAAAGGGCTAGCGAGATACCATCTTATTATATCATATTATGATTGTTTTGAGAAAGTGTTGTCATCCGAGGTGTATTATTCTGGCTTGCTAGTTGATTATGCTATTGATATGCGTAATCATGAGACCTGAGAATTATTGCAAATGTGGTTAGTTATAATCTTTGCTGAAAACTTGAATGCTAGCTTGACATATTTACAACAACAAGAGCATACAGAGTTTGTAAAAGTTTTTCTTTATTTCTTTCAGTTTGTCAACTGAATTGCTTGAGGACAAGCAAGGGTTTAAGCTTGGGGGAATTGATACGTCTCCGTCGTATCTACTTTTGCAAACACTTTTGCCCTTGTTTTGGACTCTAACTTGTATGATTTGAATGGAACTAACCCGGACTGACGCTGTTTTCAGCAGAATTGCCATGATGTTGTTTTATGTGCAGAAAACAAAAGTTTTCAGAATGACCTGAAACTCCTCGGAATATCTTAAAATAAATAATAATAAAATCCTCGCCAAAGATGAAGACCAGGGGGCCCACACCCTTGCCACGAGGGTGGGGGGCGCCCCCCTAGGGAGCATCCCCCTACCTCGTGGGCCCCCTGGAGACCCCCCGACTCCAACTCCAACTCTATATAACTGCTTTCGGGGAGAAAAAAATAGGAGAGAAGAAATCATCACATTTTACGATACGGAGCCGCCGCCAAGCCCTAAAACCTCTTGGGAGGGCTGATCTAGTGTCCGTTCGGGGCTCCGGAGAGGGGGATTCTTCGCCGTCGTCATCAAACCATCCTCCATCACCAATTTCATGATGCTCACCGCCGTGCGTGAGTAATTCCATCGTAGGCTTGCTGGACGGTGATGGGTTGGATGAGATTTATCATGTAATCGAGTTAATTTTGTTAGGGTTTGATCCCTAGTATCCACTATGTTCTGAGATTGATGTTGCTATGACTTTGCTATGCTTAATGCTTGTCACTAGGGCCCGAGTGCCATGATTTCAGATCTGAACCTATTATGTTTTCATCAATATATGAGAGTTCTTGATCCTACCTTGCAAGTCTATAGTCACCTATTATGTGTTATGATCCGTTAACGCCGAAGTGACAATAATCGGGATACTTACCGGTGATGACCGTAGTTTGAGGAGTTCATGTATTCACTATGTGCTAATGCTTTGTTCCGGTTCTTTATTAAAAGGATGCCTTAATATCCCTTAGTTTCCATTAGGACCCTGCTGCCACGGGAGGGTAGGACAAAAGATGCCATGCAAGTTCTTTTCCATAAGCACGTATGACTATATTCAGAATACATGCCTACATTACATTGACGAATTGGAGCTAGTTCTGTGTCACCCTATGTTATGACTATTACATGATAAACCACATCCGGCATAATTATCCATCACTGATCCGATGCCTATGAGCTTTCCATATACTGGTTTACGCTTATTTACTTTCTCGTTGCTATTGTTACAATCACTACAAAATACCAAAAACATTACTTTGCTCTCGTTACTCTTTTGTTACCGTTACCATCACTATCATATTGCTTGCTACTAAACACTTTGCTGCAGATACTAAGTTTCCAGGTGTGGTTGAATTGACAACTCAGCTGCTAATACTTGAGAATATTCTTTGGCTCCCCTTGTGTCGAATCAATAAATTTGGGTTGAATACTCTACCCTTGAAAGCTGTTGCGATCCCCTATACTTGTGGGTTATCACCACCATGATTGTGTTGAATCCCTCCGAGGTGGGCAATCCTTCAACAAAATCCATGGTCAGACCCTGCCATGGTTCTGTCGAAATGGGTAGCGGTTGCAACTTGCCGGCGGGGTGGCGGAGCTCATGCTTGGCATGTAGTCTTCCACCGAACGCTTGAGGCCTAGCCATGAAAAAAGCTTGCACGCATGCTAGTATGTTGCGGCGATCCTAGAGTGCCCTCCCACAGCGCTGCATGGAGCACTACGATCAGCTTGGTTTGTAGTGTCGTGTTGGCACTGATACATAGCCTGTCACCTTGACGGGTGATGCCTTGTCGAAGAGCACGGCCTTGGTCGTCGGGGCCCTGTATCACCAGCCGTGTGAGGAGTTCTTGTGTCATGGTGTCCATTTGGTAGGAGTTGACCACCTCCTAAAGCCATTGTGGATGGCAGACCAAGAGTACGTCAAGAGCGTGCCGGTGTCCGGCACGCGAGAGCGCGTCTGTCGCACCGTTGTCAGTCCCCTTCTTATAGCTGAAGGGGAATTGGAGGCCGACCAGTTTGGACATGGCCTTGTGCTATAGCTCGGTGTCAAGTTGTTGTTCTCCGAGAGCACACATGCTCTTATGGTCGGTGACGATCTCGGATGGTCCGCGCTGGAAATACGGTCGCCACTTGTCCATGGCCATCATGACGGCGATAAACTCTTTATCATATGTATATCGCTTTTGATTCTTGATGCCTAGTGCCTTGCTCATGTAAGCCACCAGGTGGCCATCCTAGATGAGCATGGCTCCCATGCCCGTGTTGCAAGCGTCAGTTTTGATGCCGAACGGCTTGGTGAAGTCCGGTAGGGCGAGGATGGGGTGCTGATCATAGCCTGTTTGAGCAGACCTAACGCCACCTGTATACACTGATCCCAATGGAACCCCTTCTTGGTCAGGAGCTGGGTGAGAGTCTTGGCAAGCACCCCGTACTTGGCGACAAACTTCCGGTACTAGCCGGTGAGCCCAAGGAAGCCGTGCAACTCACTGGCGTTGTTGGGCATGGACCACTCTTGCATCACGCTGGTCTTGCTCGTGTCCGTGGTGGCGCCATCCTTGGAGATTACATGTCCGAGGTACTCGATACTCGGTTGCGTGAATGTGCATTTGGGTGCCTTCGCGTAGAGCTTGTGCTAGCACGGAGTGGCGAGCACCAGACACAAGTGTTTTTCATGCTCCTGTAGATCAGAACTGAAAACAAGGATATCATCAAGAAAGGTGATGACAAACTTATGGCTGTAGCACGCAAAGATGGAATTCATAAGGCACTGAAATGTGGCCGGTGCATTGCAAAGGCTGAAAGGCATCACTCTAAAGTGGAAATGGCTAGGATGTGTTTTGAAAGCCATTTTCTCCTCATCCTCTGCGTGCATGATTTGATGGTAGCCAGTGCGCAAGTTGTCCTTGGAGAAGTAGGCGGCACCGACGAGCTCACCGAGGAGTTCGCAACCACCGGCAAGGGAAATTTGTTCTTAACTGTGATTGTGTTTAGCCGATGAAAGTCGATGCAGAAACGCCAACTATTGTCCTTCTTATTGACTAGTACACTACTGCATGAACGCCTAGCATGGCCAGCAGAAAAAGCATAGTAGTGGCGGGCAAGGCTCTCAGGGGCGCCCACCACTGACCTTCCGCCACTGCTACAATGTCATCAGTAGAGGGCTCCCACCGCCAGTGGTATCCCATTAGCAATGGAGGGCGACTGACACTGCCCGCCACAGGAATTTTATGTAGCAATGGCAGGTGATACGTCTGCAATGTATCTATAATTTTTTATTGTTCCATGTTGTTATATTATCAATCTTGGATGTTTAATAATAATTTTATAGTCATTTTATATCATTTTTTGGTACTAACCTATTGACATAGTGTCAAGTGACACTTGTTGTTTTCTGCATATTTTTTACATCACAGGAAATCAATAGTCCTATTGCAACGAAACTTCACGGAGATTTTTTATGGACCAGAAGACACCCAGTGGGCCAAGGCAATGCCTGGGGGATGCTCTGAGGAGAGCACAACCCACTGGGGCGCGCGAGGAGGCCCAGGCGTGCCCTGGTGGGTTGTGCCCACCACGGGTGCCCCCTGGACCGCCTCTTTGCTCCAGAAATACCCCAATATTCCAGAAACCCTAGGGGAGTCGATGAAAATCAATACCAGCCGCCGCAGAGTCTAGAACCACCAGATCCAATCTAGACACCATCACGGAGGGGTTCACCACTTCCATTGGTGCCTCTCCGATGATGCATGAGTAGTTCTTTGTAGACCTTCGGGTCCGTAGTTAGTAGTTAGATGGCTTCCTCTCTCTCGCTGGATTCTCAATACAATGGTCTCTTGGAGATCCATATGATGTAACTCTTTTTGTAGTGTGTTAGTTGGGATCGGATGAACTTTGAGTTTATGATCAGATCTATCTTTTATATCCATGAAAGTTATTTGAGTTTCTTTGATCTCTTATATGCATGATTGCTTATAGCCTTGTATTTATTCTCCGATATTTGGGTTTTGTTTGGCCAACTTGATCTATTTATCTAGCAACGGGAAGAGGTGCTTGCTACCTCTTGAGCACTGCGTTGGTTTTCCCTTGAAGAGGAAAGGGTGATGTAGCAAAGTAGCGTACGTATTTTCCTCAGTTTTTGAGAACCAAGGTATCAATCCAGTAGGAGACTACACGCAAGTCCCTCGTACCTGCACAAACAAATAAGAACCTCACAACCAACGCGATAAAGAGGTTGTCAATCCCTTCACGGTCACTTACGAGAGTGAGATCTGATAGAGATAATAATAAGATAAATATTTTTGGTATTTTTATGATATAGATTGGAATATAAAGATTGCAAAATAAACAGTGCCAGAAATAGCTAGTTGACGGGAGATTAATATAATAGAGAATAGACCCAGGGGCCATAGGTTTCACTAGTGGATTCTCTGAAGATAGCATAAGTATTACGGTGGGTGAACAAATTATTGTCGAGCAATTGATAGAAAAGTGCATAATTATGAGAATATCTAGGCATGATCATGTATATAGGCATCACGTCCGCGACAAGTAGACCAAAACGATTCTGCACCTACTACTATTACTCCATACATCGACCGCTATCCAGCATGCATCTAGAGTATTAAGTTCATAAGAACAGGGTAACACATTAGGCAAGATGACATGATTTAGAGGGATAAACTCAAGCAATATGATATAAAACCCATCTTTTTATCCTCGATGGCAACAATACAATACGTGCCTTGCTGCCCCCGCTGTCACTAGGAAAGGACACCGCGAGATTGAACTCAAAGCTAAGCACTTCTCCCATTGCAAGAAAGATCAATCTAGTAGGCCAAACCAAACCGATAATTCGAAGAGACTTGCAAAGATAACCAATCATACATAAAAGATTTCAGAGAAGAATCAAATATTGTTCATAGATAAACTTGATCATAAACCCACAATTCATCGGATCTCGACAAACACACCGCAAAAAGAGTTACATCAAATAGATCTCCAAGAAGATCGATGAGAACATTGTATTGAGATCCAAAGAGAGAGAAGAAGCCATATAGCTAATAACTATGGACCCGAAGGTCTATGGTAAACTACTCACACATCATCCAAGAGTCTATGGTGTTGATGTAGAAGCCCTCCGTGATCGATTCCCCCTCCGGCGAAGCTCTGGAAAAGGCTCCAAGATGGGATCTCTTGGGTACAGAAGGTTGCGGCGGTGGAAATAGGGTTTCGTGGTGCTCCTGGATGTTTTCGGGGTATATGGACATATATAGGAGGAAGAAGTAGGTCGGTGGAACCACGAGGGGCCCATGAGGGTGGGGGCGCGCCTTCCTGCCTCATGGCCTCCTCGTTGATTTCTTGACGTGCACTCCAAGTCCTCTGGATCACTTTTCTTCCAAAAATAACTCTCCCGAAGGTTTCATTCCGTTTGGATTCCGTTTGATATACCTTTTCTGCGAAACACTGAAATAGGCAAAAACCATCAATTTGCACTAGGCCTTGGGTTAGTAGGTTAGTACCAAAAATAATATAAAAGTGTATAAATAAGCCCATTAACATCCAAAACAGATAATATAATAGCATGGAACAATCAAAAATTATAGATGCATTGGAGACGTATCAAGCATCCCCAAGCTTAAAGAATACTTCATCTATTTCCCTTCTTTCATTCATAAACATATCATTCTCATGGTCTAGCAAATATTGTTCTAAAGGATCATTAGGAGGCACAACAATAGAAGCAAGGCCAATAATTTCATCTTTGCTAGGCAATTCTTCATCATGGGGTTGTCTATGAAATTTAGAAAAATTAAACTCATGAGACATATCATCCAAACCAATAGTAACAACATCCTTCTTGCAATCTATCTTAGCATTAACAGTATTCAAGAAGGATCTACCAAATATAATGGGACAAAAGCTATCTTGAGGGGAACCAAGTACAAGGAAATCAGCAGGATATTTAGCCTTCCCACACAAGACTTCAACGTCTCTAACCATCCCAATTGGTGAAATAGTATATCTATTAGCAAGCTTAATGGTAACATCGATATCTTCTATCTCAGCTGCTGCAATATCATGCATAATTTCTTTGTATAAGGAAATAGGTATTGCACTGGCACTAGCACCCATATCACACAAGCCATGATAACAATGATCTCCTATTTTAACAGAAATAACAGGCATGCTTACCACAGGTCTATGTTTATCTTTAGTACCAGGTTTAGCAATTCTAGCAGTCTCATCACAGTAATAAATAACATGCCCATCGATATTATCATCCAAGAGATCTTTAACAATAGCAATATTAGGTTCAACTTTAACTTGCTCAGGAGGTGTATAAGTTCTAATATTACTTTTACGAACCACAGTTGAAGCTTTAGCATGATCCTTTATTCTAACAGGGAAAGGTGGTTTCTCAACATAAGCAGTGGGAACAACAGTATCATCATAATTGATAGTTTTTTCTTCAACTTTAATAGGTGCAACTACTTTTGTTTCAATGGGAGGATTATATTTAAGCCACTTCTCCTTAGGGAGATCAACATGAGTAGCAAAGGATTCACAGAAAGAAGCTACTATCTCAGAGTCAAGTCTATATTTAGTGCTAAATTTACGGAAAACATCGGTATCCATAAAAGATTTAACACAATCAAACTTAGGTGTTATACCTGACTCCTTACCTTCGTCGAGATCCCAATCTTCAGAGTTGCGTTTAATTCTCTCCAATAAATTCCATTTGAATTCAATAGTCTTCATCATAAATGAACTAGTACAAGAAGTAACGAGCATGGAGCGATTGTTGTCAGAAAGCCGAGCATAATTTTTTTGAATAATCATTTCTCTTGAGAGCTCATGATTGGGGTATGAATATAACATTGACTTAAGCCTCCCCCAAGCTTGAGCGATGCTTTCTGCTTCGTGAGGCCAAAAATTATATATATATAATTACGATCACGATAAACAAGATGCATAGGATAAAACTTCTGGTGAAATTCCAATTTCAATCACTTATAGTCCCATGATCCCATATCATCACATAGCCTATACCATGTCAATGCATCTCCCTTCAAAGATAAAGGGAAGACCTTCTTCTTGATAACATCATCGGGCATACCTGCAAGCTTAAATAATCCACAAACTTCATCCACATAGATTAAGTGTAAGTCGGGATGTAATATTCCATCTCCTGCAAAAGGCTTAGCTAGCAGTTTCTCTATCATACCCGAAGGAATTTTAAAGTAAACATTTTCAGCAGGTTCAGTAGGTTGAGGAGCAACTATTTGCTCTACCGGTCGGGGTGAAGATACCCCGAACAAGCCCCTCAAAGGATTACTTTGCATAGTAACAAGGGACAGTAAATTTCAGCACACTATATAAATTTTTCCTTACCAAATTCCACCTACCAAAGGTGCTTCACTCCCCGGAAATGATAAGCGGTTTTCAGCAAGGTATTCTCTGCAAGCACTGAAATTATTGGTAACAGATAGTTTTGTGATAAGGTAATTGGTAACGAGTAACAAGTGTAAATAAAGTGCAGCAAGATGGCCCAATCCTTTTTGTAGCAAAGGACAAGCCTGGACAATTTCTTATATAGAGAAAAGCGCTCCCGAGGACACATGGGAATTATCGTCAAGCTAGTTTTCATCACGATCATATGATTCGTGTTTGGTACTTTGATAATTTGATATCTGGGTGGACCAGTGCTTGGGTGTTGTCCTTACTTGGACAAGCATCCCACTTATGATTAACCCCCATTGAAAGCATCCACAACTACAATATAAGTATTAAGGTACATAGCATGAAACATATGGATCCAAATCAGCCCCTTACGAAGCAACGCATAAACTAGGGTTTAAGCTTCTGTCACTCTAGCAACCCATCATCTACTTATTACTTCCCAATGCCTCCATCTAGGCCCAAATAATGGTGAAGTGTCATGTAGTCGATGTTCACATGACACCACTAGAGGGATGAAAACATACATCTCATCAAAATATCGAACGAATACCAAATTCACATGACTACTAATAGCAAGACTTCTCCCATGTCCTCGGGAACAAACGTAACTACCCACAAAGCATATTCATGTTCATAATCAGAGGGGTATTAATATGCATAATGGATCTGAACATATGATCTTCCACCAAGTAAACCAACTAGCATCAACTACAAGTAGTAATCGACACTACTAGCAACCCACAGGTACCAGTCTGAGGTTTGGATACAAAGACTGGATACAAGAGATGAACTAGGGTTTGAGATGAGATGGTGCCAGTGAAGATGTTGATGGAGATTGACCCCCTCCCAATGAGAGGATCGTTGGTGATGACGATGGTGATGATTTCCCCCTCCCGGATGGAAGTTTCCCCGGCAGAACAGCTCCGCCGGAACCCTAGATTGGTTCCGCCAAGGTTCCACCTCATGGCGGCGGAGTTTCGTCCCGTAAGCTTGCTTAGATTTTTTTCCTCGACGAAAGACTCCATATAGCAGAAGATGGGTATCGGAGGGACACCAGGGGGCCCACGAGGCAGGGGGCGTGCCCAGGGGGGTAGGGCGCGCCCCCACCCTCGTGGCTAGTGGGTGGCCCCCCTCTAGTACTTCTTGCGCTCACTATTTTTTATATATTGTGGAAATAACTTCCGTGAAGTTTCAGGACTTTTGTAGCTGTGCATAATAGGTTATAGCATAAAGAGAGGGGGAAGGGGGCATCACACAAGGTGTGGGTAGGTGCAGAACAAAGGGTGTTCAACCCTCCAACACATGGCAAACTAAACACGTCTATCCGAACCTCAAGCCACGAGTGGTGAAGATACATGACACACAACACAAAGGGCCACGTCACAACTGAAGTCATACACGCCAGGAGCATGATCATGCCATGGGGCTAAAGTGGAAAACGTCAACTGGACAACACGAACCAGCCGGACCTGAGGAAGGCGTCCTCTAAGAATCGCCGGTGAAGGAGTACATTGCACCCCAAAAGCTCGTGCCTATAGCCGCAGAGTTCACCGAAAGGGGATGGAGGGCTGAGCAAGGAAGGCGGCACCACATGATCAACCAGTGGAAGTAGATGGCAGCACGACAACACCGGGAAGCGTCGCTGCCGAGCCCCGCAACAACCCCGCCACCGAGGGCGCAAGGATCCACATGCACAAGGGCCATGTACCTCTGTGATGCCTCCAAGAAGGGGTAATGACACCCGCGGGCGCCATCGTCGCTAAGCTTTTGTTCTGTACTGATACATCTCCAATATATCTATAATTTTTGATTGTTCCATGCTATTATATTATCAACCTTGGATGTTTTATATGTACTTATATGCTTTTTTATATGATTTTTTGGACTAACCTATTAACCTAGAGCCTAGTGCCAATTTCTGTTTTTTCCTTGTTTTAGGGTTTTGAAGAAAAGGAATATCAAACGGAGTCCAAACAGAATGAAACCTTCGTAAAAGTTATTTTTGGAAAGAAAGCAATACAGGAGACTTGGAGTGCATGTAAGGGGATCAACAATGAAGCCACGAGGCAGGGGGCGCGCCCACCCCCCTGGGCGCACCCTCCACAGGGCTGTATCTAGGTGACATTGGAGTATCTAGGTGACATCAGGGTTTTGGTTGATTTGTGTCTTAAGGTGTTATTCTAGTATGAACTCTAGGGCTGTTTGTGACACTTATAGGAATAGCCCAATGGATTGATTGGAAAGAATAACTTTGAGGTGGTTTTGTACCCTACCATAATCTCTTTGTTTGTTCTCCGCTATTAGTGACTTTGGAGTGACTCTTTGTTGCATGTTGAGGGATAGTTATATGATCCAAATATGTTATTATTGTTGAGAGAACTTGCACTAGTGAAAGTATGAACCCTAGGCCTTGTTTCATAGCATTGCAATATCGTTTGTGCTCACTTTTATCATTAGTTACCCTGCTGTTTTTATATTTTTAGATTACAAAAACCTTTATCTACCATCCATATACCACTTGTATCACCATCTCTTCGCCGAACTAGTGCAGCTATACAATTTACCATTGTATTGGGTGTGTTGGGGACATAAGAGACTCTTTGTTATTTGGTTGCAGGGTTGCTTGAGAGAGACCATCTTCATCCTACGCCTCCTACGGATTGATAAACCTTAGGTCATCCACTTGAGGGAAATTTGCTACTGCCCTACAAACCTTTGCACTTGGAGGCCCAACAACGTCTACAAGAAGAAGGTTGTGTAGTAGACATCAGGTACCTAGTAGGATGAAGGCTTCCTGCAATGACTACTTCGAGAAGTTAACGATACCCTCGGGTGCCCGGAGCTGCCCAAGGACGGCTATGACATATGCCCGAATATCACCTTCAACGTCCAGATCCTCATATGCACAATGGCACTGTCTGCTATAGGCAGGACCCCACAAGAGCAATAGGGACTTGGGCACGCGTCACCATCGTAGATCACTGCATCATGCAACGTTGTAAGGTGTGTGTGGCAGCAGAGCGCCACTATTGGGCTGGAAACAGCCGGCCTGAGCAACAGGTGCTCGGGCGCGCCCTGCAGGCCACCTTGGGCAGATCCCGCTTGGTAGAAGGCCCGTCACAGGCCACATTTGGTGGACCCCCTGGCACCGAGAACGCTAGGGGCAGTTGGGGTGGATCTTGAGTGTGGCCGCCGAAATTGGGGTCAAGGCCACCATCCACTGCACCACCAGGAGTCACGCCCGCCATGGCCAAAAGATAGGGAAGTGGTAGTCAGCGGGTGGTGGATGGAGATGGGGAAGCCAGGTGGCCTCACCGGAGCTAGGAAGCAGCCATGGCGATAGGCATGCCACCATGGACAAAGGCCCTGCCACCACCTTCCCAGGCACCAGCTTGAACTTCGTCAACTAGGGCTTGGTGGTGGCGCGGTCAAGGTGGGTGGCCAAAAAAGTCCTCCTTTTCTTTTCTTCCTTCAAATATTTTATTGAAGTTGGATTTATATTTTGTGACTCAATAGATGCATGTAGTAAAAGTATTGTTACTTTTTTTCATAACTAGTTAATTGCTCGTACATTGCAACAGGATATAAATATTCTATGGTACGTTAGCTCATGACTTAATTGCACATATTAATGTGATTGTGCGAATAAATGTTTATCAAATCCTGCTCGTGATTCACCTACCTAAATAATTTTTAGGATTTTATTTGGTAATCGCTTACTTGCGTATCGATAAAAAATGGGATAGTTAAAACAGTTTTCAAGAAAAATCGATGAAAGAAAACAAGGAGGGAGAAAATCAAATGTCTTTTTTTAATTTGGAGATAGAGATTATTATTTTTCATTACAAATGAGGTTTTTCATCTTTCTTTGTTCTTTTGCCAAAGTGAGCAAGATAGCATTAATGCCCAGAGGTGGAAACATGAATGAATTAGGATAGCCCTCTAATGGAATATAATTACATCCCTTGTTCTTTTGCCAAGAATGGACAAACATCATGCATGGATGAAAGGCGCCAGATATGCATATCTGGCTCCTTCCATAAGGAATATATTACATTGGCATGCCATCAACAGTGGCGTGGCTTAGTGAAGATTAGGGATCCATGGCCTAGCCCCTCAGCCCTCTCTTGGAGATTTTCTCATCCTCTTGAGGCTGCCCCCCTCAAATCGCGTTGAAGCTCCACCACTGGCCATCAGCTTGACTGATGCCCATGGTTTGCAGGGCAGTGATGATTGCATTGGCAACCTTTATGGCTGGCTAGGTCCTACACAAGTTGGACCTAGCCACAATATCAAATGGAGGCTTTAAAGATTTGAGAACACTTGATGTATGTCTTGCCGTGCGTATCTGTGGTGACAATGGGATATCACGTAATTCACTTGATGTATGTTTTGCTGATCAACTTGCGGGTTCCGCCCATGAACCTATGCATAGGGGTTGGCACACGTTTTCGTCGTGATTCTCCAGTAGAAACTTTGGGGCACTCTTTGAGGTTCTATGTGTTGGTTGAATAGATGAATCTATGATTGTGTGATACATATTATATAATCATACCCACGGACACATGAGGTGACATTGGAGTATCTAGGTGACATTAGGGTTTTGGTTGATTTGTGTCTTAAGGTGTTATTCTAGTACGAACTCTAGGGCTGTTTGTGACACTTATAGGAATAGCCCAACGGATTGATTGGAAAGAATAACTTTGAGGTGGTTTCGTACCCTACCATAATCTCTTCGTTTGCTCTCCGCTATTAGTGACTTTGGAGTGACTCTTTGTTGCATGTTGAGGGATAGTTATATGATCCAATTATGTTATTATTGTTGGGAGAACTTGCACTAGTGAAAGTATGAACCCTAGGCCTTGTTTCCTAGCATTGCAATACCGTTTGTGCTCACTTTTATCATTAGTTACCTTGATGTTTTTATATTTTCAGATTACAAAAACCTTTATCTACCATCCATATACCACTTGTATCACCATCTCTTCGCCGAACTAGTGCACCTATACAATTTACCATTGTATTGGGTGTGTTGGGGAGACAAGAGACTCTTTGTTATTTGGTTGCAGGGTTGCTTGAGAGAGACCATCTTCATCCTACGCCTCCTACGGATTGATAAACCTTAGGTCATCCACTTGAGGGAAATTTGCTACTGTCCTACAAACCTCTGCACTTGGAGGCCCAACAACGTCTACAAGAAGAAGGTTGTGTAGTAGACATCAAGCTCTTTTCTGGCGCCGTTGCCGGGGAGGCAAGGAAAGCGGCACTAACACCCCGTCAACTAAGCTCTTTTCTGGCACCGTTGCCGGGGAGGTTAGTGCTTGAAGGTATATCTTTAGATCTTGCAATCGAGTCTTTTAGTTTCTTGTTTTATCACTAGTTTAGTTTATAAAAGAAAATTACAAAAAATGGAATTAAGTTTGCCTCATACGGTTCATCTTTTTAATATCTTTCGTGAATATGATGGAAAGGAAAATTGTGCCAAAGTGTTAGAAGAAGAATGCACTAAAATGTTTGGCACTAAATATTTGAATGACGAGCATGATTGCAATGTTGTTAGTATGAATTCCTTTAATATCCATGATGCTAATGATATGCAAAGCCACAAGCTTGGGGAAGCTATGTTTGATGAAGATGATATTTTTTGTCCCCCAAGTTTTGATGAGAAAATTTATTATGATGAAAGCATCCCTCATATATACGATGATTATTGTGATGACTTGTATGCTATAAAGAATAATGATATCCATGAAACTTGTCATCATGATTTTAGTTTTCAATTGGATTATGCATCACATGATAATTATTTTATTAAGTTTGCTCCCACTATTCTGAATGAGAAGAATTTTGCTTGTGTGGAGAGTAATAAAATTTCTATGCTTGTAGATCATGAAAAGAATGATTTAGGTGCTGGTTATATTGTTGAATTCATTCATGATGCTACTGAAAATTATTATGAGGGAGTAACATATGCTTGTAGGAATTGCAATAATATCAAGTTTCCTCTCTATGTGCTTAAAGTTTTGAAGCTATGCTTGTTTTACCTTCCTATGCAAGTTGATTCTTGTTCCCACAAGTTGTTTGCTCACAGAATCCCTATGCATAGGAAGTGGGTTAGACTTAAATGTGCTAGTCATATTCTTCATGATGCTCTCTTTATGTTACAATTCTTATCTTTTATGTGAGCATCATTGAAATCATCATGCCTAGCTAGGGGCGTTAAACGATAGCGCTTGTTGGGAGGCAACCCAATTTTATTTTTGTTCCTTGCTTTTCACTCCTGTTTAGTAATAAATAATTCATCTAGACTCTGTTTATATGTGGTTTTATGCTTTTAATTAGTGTTTGTGCCAAGTAGAACCGTAGGGAAGACTTGGGGAAAGTCTTTTTGATCTTGCTGTAAAAAAACAGAAACTTTAGCGCTCACGAGAATTGCTGCCAGTTTTTATTGGAGAGTGCTATTGAGTTAATTAGTTTTGCAGATGATTAATAGACAAATTACTCAGGTACAAAAATTTATTTGAGAATTTTATGAGTTCCAGAAATATACGTTTGGTCCAGATTACTACAGACTGTTCTGTTTTTGACAGATTCTGTTTTTGATGTGTTGTTTCCTTATTTTGATGAATCTATGAGTAGTATTGGAGGGTATGAACCATAGATAAGTTGGAATACAGTAGGTTTAACACCAATATAAATAAATAATGAGTTCATTACAGTACCTTGAATTGGTGTTTTGTTTTCTTATACTAACGGAGCTTATGAGTTTTCTGTTAAGTTTTGTGTTGTGAAGTTTTCAAGTTTTGGGTAAAGATTCAATGGACTATGGAATAAGGAGTGGCAAGAGCCTAAGCTTGGGGATGCTCAAGGCACCCCTAGGTAATATTCAAGGACAACCAAGAGCCTAAGCTTGGGGATGCCCCGGAAGGCATCCCCTATTTCGTCTTCGTTCATCGGTAACTTTACTTGGAGCTATATTTTTATTCGCCACATGATATGTGTTTTGCTTGGAGCATCATTTTATTTTATTTTGTTTTGCTTGCTGTTTGAATAAAATACCAAGATCTGAAATTATTAAATGTTAGATAGTCTTCATATAGTTGCATAATTGTTCGACTACTCATTGATCTTCACTTATATCTTTCGGAGTAGTTTGTCATTTGCTCTAGTGCTTCACTTATATCTTTTTAGAGCATGGTGGTGGTTTTATTTTGTAGAAATAGGTGAACTCTCATGCTTCACTTATATTATTTTTAGAGTCTTTAGAACAGCATGGTAATTTTCTTTGGTTATGAAATTAGTCCTAATATGATGGGCATCCAAGAGGGATATAATAAAAACTTTCATATAAGTGCATTGAATACTAAGAGAAGTTTGATACTTGATGATTGTTTTGAGATATGGAGATAGTGATATTAAAGTTGTGCTAGTTGAGTAATTGTGAATTTGAGAAATTCTTGTGTTGAAGTTTGCAAGTCCCGTAGCATGCACGTATGGTAAACGTTATGTAACAAATTTGAAACATGAGGTGTTGTTTGATTGTCCTCCTTATGAGTGGCGGTCGGGGGCGAGCGATGGTCTTTTCCTACCAATCTATCCCCCTAGGAGCATGCGCGTAATGCTTGGTTTTGATGAGTTGTATATTTTTGCAATAAGTATGTGAGTTCTTTATGACTAATGTTGAGTCCATGGATTATAAGCACTCCTACCCTTCCATCATTGCTAGCCTCTTCGGTACCGTGCATTGACCTTTCTCACATTGAGAGTTGGTGCAAACTTCGCCGGTGCATCCAAACCCCGTGATATGATATGCTCTTTCACACATAAACCTCCTTATATCTTCCTCGAAACAGCCACCATACCTACCTATTATGGCATTTCCATAGCCATTCCGAGATATATTGCCATGCAACTTTCCACCATTCCGTTTATCATGACACATTCATCATTTCATATTGCTCAGCATGATCATGTAGTTGACATAGTATTTGTGGAAAAGCCACCGTTCATAATTATTTCATACATGTCATTCTTGGTTCATTGCATATCCGGGTACACCGTCGGAGGCATTCATATAGAGTCATACTTTGTTCTAGTATCGAGTTGTAATCATTGATTTGTAAATAAATAGAAGTGTGATGATCATCATTTTCTAGAGCATTGTCCCAAGTGAGAAATAATAATAAAAAAGGCCATAAAAAAGAGAAGGCCCCAAAAAATGAGAAAGGCAATAAAAAAGAGAAGGGCCAAAAAATGAGAGAAAAAGAGAGAAGGGACAATGCTACTATGCTTTGCCACACTTGTGCTTCAAAGTAGCACCATAATCCTCATGATAGAGAGTCTCTTGTTTTGTCACTTTCATATACTAGTGGGAATTTTTCATTATAGAACTTGGCTTGTATATTCCAACAATGGGCCTCCTCAAGTGCCCTAGGTCTTCATGAGCAAGCAAGTTGGATGCACACCCACTTAGTTTCTTTTATTGAGCTTTCGTACATTTATAGCTCTAGTGCATCCGTTGCATGGCAATCCCTACTCCTTGCATTAACATCAATCGATGGGCATCTCCATAGCTCATTGACTAGCCTCGTTGGTGTGAGACTTTCTCCTGTTTTGTCTTCTCCACATAACCCCCATCATCATATTCTATTCCACCCATAGTGCTATATCCATGGCTCACGCTCATGTATTGCATGAAAGTTGAAAAAGTTTGAGATTACTAAAGTGTGAAACAATTGCTTGGCTTTTCATCGGGGTTGTTCATGATGAGAGCATTCTTGTGTGACGAAAATGGAGCATGACCAAACTATATGATTTTGTAGGGATGAACTTTCTTTGGTCATGTTATTTTGAGAAGACATGATTGCCTAGTTAGTATGCTTGAAGTATTATTATTTTTATGTCAATATTAAACTTTTGTCTTGAATCTTTCGGATCTGAACATTCATGCCAAAATAAAGAAAATTACATTGAGAATTATGCTAGGTAGCATTCCACATCAAAAATTCTGTTTTTGTCATTTACCTACTCAAGGACGAGCAGGAATTAAGCTTGGGGATGCTTGATATGTCTCCAATGTATCTATAATTTTTTATTGTTCCGTGCTATTATATTATCTGTTTTGGATTTTTAATGGGCTTTAATTTACCTTTTTATATTATTTTTGGGACTAACCTACTAACCAAAGGCCCAGTGCAAATTGCTGTTTTTTCCTATTTCAGTGTTCCGCAGAAAAGGAATATCAAACGGAATCCAAATGGAATGAAACCTTCAGGAGAGTTATTTTTGGAACAAACATGATCTAGGAGACTTGGAGTGGACGTCAAGAAAGAAGCAAGGAGGCCACGAGGCAGGGAGGCACGCCCCCACCCTGGTGGGCCCCTCGCAGCTCCACCGGCGTACTTCTTCCTCCTATATATACCCATATACCCCGAAAACATCCAGGAGCACCACGAAACCCTATTTCCACCGCCGCAACCTTATGTACCTGTGAGATCCCATCTTGGGGCCTTTTCCGGCACTCTGCCTATCGGTGTACTAGAGTAGGGGTACCCTAGTATCCCGAACTTGTGCACGGGCAGTCGCAGCATCCCGCGGCAAGGCTTGCCGGGTGACCGCCAAGGTCCTCCGTGGTTCCTTTGGATCCATTCAAGAACAAAGTATCCAAGCCAAGGAGACAAGACCCCGGCAAGAGGAGCTTGCCGAGAAGGCCAACCAAGGCATCTCAAGACCCCGGCAAGAGGAGCTTGCCGGGAAGGCCAACCGAGGCATCTCAAGGAACTTGCCGCGACGCGCCACGCGTCCCGGCAAGGCCCAGTGAGCGACAAGCTCCCGGACACGAGAAGACAACGACCGCGGCAAGGCGCTTGCCGCGGCAAGCCACCACACTGTGCCCGCGCTCCAGCACATCCACCAACGTGTCGCTCTGGGACCCTTCCAGGCGTACGTGGCGGGAGGCTGTGCAGCCAGCAGTGAGCGGTGGCAAGCGGCGCTGACAAGATAGCCATCGTGGCGAGCGGTGGCGTCCCTGACGGTCCCTTTTGCACTATTTAGACGACGCAGACGGGCATTTAATGCCCTTGTCCCCTACCGTCAGGGTTAGGTATGATACACTGTAGCAGGTAGCCGTACCTACCGCAACACCTTTCCATTTTTACCCTTGTCTACGTTGCCACCTGTCGGTGACCCCTTGAGCATATAAAAGGAGGCCCATGCGCAACGTAGAGGGGGTTGGCTGGTTGGGAGAGAAAGAGAACACTCACGCTCGGTCTCGTTAGCTGCTGGGGTGTACTGTAGCACTCCGCGCTCCCGAGCAAGAACTCAATACAAACCACAAAGCAAGAGTAGGGTTTTACGCATTCGTGCGGCCCGAACCTGGGTAAACCGCTCGTGTGCTTCGCCTCGATCCGCTCTTCGTGCGACCTCCGCCCCCGCCGAACCGAAAGGGACTCGGTCCGCCGGTCCCATAGGTGCTCGTGGATCAGAGCCCCGGCATCTTTGGCGCGCCAGGTAGGGGGCGTCGAGGTTGTGTGAACCAGATCCGGCGTTCACACGAGCTAGATCTTCATCGTCTTCATCGACATGCCACCAAAGAAGAAGGCTTCGGAGGCGGCTGCTCCGTCCGCGCCGAACCCACCACCGCCGGAGCAAACGGCTGATGGGGCAGACGCCGGCGAAAGAACGGGCGTCGACGAGGGAGCTCACGGTGCTGCCAGGTCCAAGGACAAGGCTGCGCTGCCCATCGGCGGCGTAGCCGGCTCCCACAACGACCGGGCGCACTCCAAGACCTCGGCGTCCGTACATGCACCGCGCCCATCTTAGGAGGCGCGGGACCGGCAGCGTCATGGTGCTCACAGTACCATGCGTTTGCTGGACCAAGATCGAGCTGGTGGATCTCGGAGTGCTCAAGACCAGCATGAACGCCAACATGCTGGCACGAGCGAGGCACGGTCGCCTGGACGGGATACTGCTCCTTCTAACATAGTTAGAAGTCCGAGCATATCCCGCTCCTCGCACCGTTCGCCACCACCACCCGCCACTCCAGCAGAAGCTTTGGCACGAGCTCAACTGCTCCTGGACTACCCTCCAACGGCAGACAAGATCGACGACTGGAGGGCCACCATTCAGAGTCTCATCGGCTTCGCCAACGGCGACACTCAACGGCAGCCGAGCACGTCGCAGCCGCGGCAAGTCAGCCAGGCACGAGCCGGTGGCAACCACTGTGCACTCTCCGCCCCGAAGGCCAAGATCGCCGACTTGCCGGATCCACCTCGACAGCGACTCCACCGCGTCATCAGATCCACGAGCTCGTCGCGATCAGCGCCAAGTTCTTCACGAACGACAGCAAGAAGACGCTCGTACTTGCATCGAGCGCCGAAGAGAAGCGCGACGTCAATCGGACCAGCGCGCTGGGCCCTCTGTCGACATGCATGCACCAGGGGAACCTGGCGACTTGCCGTACGCGGTAGGTTGCCCTGCGTTTACTCGTGAGCTGCGGCAAGTCCAGTGGCCCAGCATGAAGAATTTCAAGCCAGACGTACCAGAGAAGTACGACGGCAAGTCGCATCCATCGGAGTTCCCCAGCATCTACACCATCACGGTGCAGGCTGCCGGGGGTCGGGACGACAAGATCCTTGCCAACTACTTCCCACTGGTGCTCAAGCCCAACGTCAGGTCCTGGCTCATGCACTTGCCGGACAACTCCATATCCTCCTGGGTAGACCTATGCCGTCAGTTTGTCGGCGCCTTTACAGGCGGCCACAAACCTCATGGCCAAGAGAGTGACCTTCATCTGCTCTCCCAGAAGGAAGGAGAGCCCCTGCGCAAGTACATCCAGAGATTCAGCCGTGTACAGCACAACATCCCAGATGTCCACCCTGCCGCGGTCATTAGCACGTTCCATCAGAACGTGCGTAACCACAGGATGCGGGAGGAGATGGCGATGTGCAGGATCAGAGACGTCAGTGAGCTATATGCCCTGGCCGACAAGTGTGCACGTGCTAAGGAAGGGAGGAAACTCCCCGGAGAGAATACAGGAGCAGGGGGATCTGACAGCGAGGATGCTGCCCCGGCAAAGAAAAACCGGCGGCGGAACAACAGGAAGAAGAAAGGCAAAGATGTGCTAGTCGTTGAGCAGTCCGGCAACGAAGGTGGCGCCAAGAAAGCCAATGCTGGTAACTCCGGCAAGGAGATTGCCGCATGCACCAACTGCCAGGTTGTGGCGGTCGCCGACAAGCAGGACGGCACCGACAAGCAGTACTGCAAGATCCACCGCACCAAGGGCCATGACCTCCAGAGCTGCAAGAAGGTCGAGCAGCTTGTCCAGCAACAAAAAGCTGAATACGAGCGATGCGACAAGGAGAGGGCCCAAGGAGGCGCTGGAGAATCCGGCAAGAAGCGCGCCGGCCGGGGAGGACGCCGCGGCAAGGCCAAGCGGCGGCAAGGAGACAGACCTCCCCGCGGCCGCGACAAGGATGAAGACGACGACGACGATGAAGACATGGATGATGTCGAGACCAGTGAGCAGGAGTTCCAGAAAGCCACAGAAGTCTTGTGCGTTGACGGCGGTGCTTCTCTGCATACTTCGCACCGCCAACTCAAGCAGTGGGTGCGGGAAGTCAATGCGGCAGAACCGCCTGTCGAGTCACGCAAGCTTCTGAAATGGTCCAGCACGCCTATCATCTTTGATATTGAGGACCACCCTGATCGCACAACTGCGGTCGGGTGCTTGCCGATGTTGGTTTCACCAACTATCCGCAACCTCAAAGTCACTAAGATGCTAGTTGACGGCGGGGCCGGCTTGAACCTGATCTCCTCCGCTGTACTCCAGAAACTCCAGATCCCTGACAGCGAGCTTGAAGAGACCGGCACATTCCAAGGAATCAACCCGGGAAGGAGCAAGCCGAAGGGAAAGGTCACGTTACCAGTAACATTTGGCAACGAGGTGAACTTCAGGACTGAGAGGGTCACTTTTGACGTTGCCGATTTTCCATTGCCTTACAATGGGATACTCGGCCGTCCATCACTCGCCAAGTTCATGGCAGCCTCTCACTACGCATACAACTTGCTGAAGATGCCAGGCCTGATAAGCGTCATCTCTGTCCCCCGTGACAAGAAGGATGCTCTTATCTGCACCGACAAGATCTAACGGGAAGCGGCAGCCGCAACAGATCGCAAGTCACCTGCCGTTGAAGCTCCCGGGGGGAAGAAGAAGGCCAAGTCCGGCAAGAGTTCTGATGCCCACTCCGGCAAGCGCACCTCTTCGGAGTGCTGCGCTGCCGTCGAGGACGCACCATCGAGCTCCACCGGCAAGTGTAAGAAGACAATGGCAGCTCCGCCAGAGACCAAGAAGGTGTCCGCCAAGGAGGACGGCACTGGTGGTACCTTCACCATCGGTGCCACTCTCGACCCTAAATAGGGAAGCGCGCTCATTGCTTTCCTGCGGGCGAACGTCGACGTGTTTGCGTGGCAACCGTCTGACATCCCCGATGTTCCCAGGAAAGTAATTGAACACCATCTGGCCATTTGTCCTCATGCGCGGCCCGTCAAGCAGAAGGTCAGGAAGCAAGCAGTGGAGCGCCAAGAATTCATCGCAGAAGAGATCAAGAAGTTGGAAGCAGCAGGCCTTGTCAGAGGAGTGCTCCATCCTACGTGGTTGGCCAATCCTGTAGTCGTGCGCAAGGCGAACGGGAAATAGAGACTTTGTATCGACTTTACCGATGTTAACAAAGCTTGTCCCAAAGACCCATTTCCTTTGCCGCACATTGACCAGATTGTTGACTCCACGGCCGGATGTGATTTGCTTACATTTCTTGACGCATACTCAGGATACCATCAGATCTTCATGGCAGAAGAGGATGAGGAGAAGACCGCATTCATCACTCCATGTGGCATGTATTGTTTCATACGGATGCCTTTCGGTTTAAAAAAATGCTGGTTCAACATTTGCAAGAGTAGTCCATGTCGCTCTTGAGCCACAAATACACAGAAATGTGGAAGCCTACATGGATGACATAGTGGTCAAGAGCAAGGACAAGGCAACTCTGATTCAAGATTTAGGCGAGACCTTTGCAAATCTGCGCAAGATCAGCCTCAAGCTCAACCCCAAGAAGTGTGTGTTTGGAGTCCCCTCCGGCAAGCTTCTTGGATTCTTCGTGTCTCAGCGGGGAACCGAAGCCAATCCCGACAAGATCAAGGCCATTGAGCAGATTGAAGCACCAAAGCGCGTTAAGGATGTACAAAGACTTGCCGGTTGCGTGGCTACTCTCAGCAGGTTTATCTCTAGGTCTGCCGAGCGCGCCCTGCCATTTTTCAAAATATTGAAAAAGGCAGGTCCAATGAAATGGACTCCGGAAGCGGAGGCTGCGCTGCAAGACTTGAAGAGATACCTGTCCTCCGCTCCAACACTTGTCGCACCTAAGCCACAAGAGAAGTTGCTGCTGTATATAGCGGCAACCAATCAAGTGGTTATTGTTGCATTAGTAGCAGAGAGGGAGGTAGATGACGAGCCAGCAACCACGGCAATCGCATCCAGCGACAAGCAGGGGGCTTCCCCGACAAGCTCTGGCCCCGACAAGGATGGATCTGCACAGACGCGCGAGGAGATACAGAAGAGAATGGTGCAGCGCCCAGTTTACTTTGTCAGTTCCCTTCTGCAAGGAGCTAGGTCAAGGTACTCTAGCGTGCAGAAATTGCTTTTCGGCCTTCTCATGGCCTCGAGAAAGCTGCGCCATTACTTCCAAGCACATGAAATCACAGTTGTCACTCGTTTTCCGTTGAAGAGGATACTACAGAATCTAGAAGCGACAGGCAGGATTGTTGAGTGGGCACTGGAACTGTCAAGCTTTGGCCTCAAGTTTGAGAGTACTTCAACTATCCAAAGCAGAGCATTGGCAGAATTCATAGCAGAATGGACGCCAACACCAGATGAAGAAATTCCTGAAACGAGCATCCCTGTCAAAGAAGCAAGCAAAGAGTGACTGATGTACTTTGATGGTGCCTTTTCGCTGCAAGGCGACGGTGCTGGCGTGCTGCTTGTTGCACCCATCGGAGAGCACCTCAAGTACGTGGTCCAGATGCACTTTCCCAAGGAGCAAGCAACAAACAATACTGCAGAGTATGAAGGCTTGCTTGCCGGCCTCAGGACTGCGGCAGACCTTGGGATCAAGAAGCTCATTGTCAGGGGTGACTCGCAGCTTGTCGTCCACCAAGTGAACAAGAGCTATCAGAGTCCATTGATGGAAGCCTACGTCGACGAAGTGAGAAAGCTAGAAGAGCACTTTGACAGCCTACAAATGGAGCATGTTCCAAGAGCTCAGAACGCCATTGCCGATGGCCTATCAAAGTGCGCCGCACTTAAGTTACCTGTGGAACCAGGGATCTTTGTGCTCAAGCTGACTCAACCGTCCGTAACGCCATCAACTGGACAGAGCAAGAAGAGGAAGTTGATTTCTGGTGACTATTTGCCGGCAGAGCTTCCCGAAGCCGCCGAAGGTCCCCAAGATCAACGCCAAGAGCGCTGAGGAGCAGTCTGCTCCGGCAAGCCCCAGGGTTTGTTCCGTTGAAGCAGAAGCTCCCGACAAGTTTTGCACCGGCAAACTTGCCGGGGAACGACAAGCTCCGGCAGAGCCGCAGGTTCTCGCCGTAGAAGCAGACGTTCCTGCAGCAACAGATTTGCCTTGCACTGAGGAGCAGTCTGCTCCGACAAGCCCTAGGGTTTGTTCCGTTGAAGCAGAAGCTCCCGACAAGTTTTGCTCCGGCAAGCTTGCCGGGGAACGTCAAGCTCCGGCAGAGCCGCAGGTTCTCGCCGTAGAAGCGGATGTTCCCGCAGCAGCAGATTTGCCTTTAGTCCTTGTTGTCGAGCCACAAGCTCCAGCATGGGCACAACAGATTGTCCGTTTCCTTCAGATAGGAGAACTTCACGAAGAGCAAGAAGAAGCGGAAAGAGTAGCCCGGCAGTCAAGTATGTACCAGTTTGTCAACAACACACTGTACAGAAGAAGACTCAACGGTGTGAAATTGAAGTGTATTCACCGGGAAGACGGACAAAAGCTGTTGGCAGAGATACATGGAGGCATATGTGGTCACCACATTGGCGCAAGAGCACTTGCCGACAAAGCATTCCGGCAAGGTTTCTTTTGGCCGACAGCCCTCCAGGATGCAACTACACAAGTAACCAAGTGTGAAGCGTGCCAGTTCCATTCCAAGTAGATACACCAACCAGCTCAAGCTCTCCAGACGATCCCTTTATCCTGGCCATTTTTGGTCTGGGGGCTCGACGTCCTCGGCCCCTTTCCCCGAGCAGTTGGGGGCTTTGAGTACTTGTACGTTGCAATCGACAAGTTCAGAAAGTGGCGGGAAGTGGAAGCAGTGAGGAAGGTGACAACACAGTCAGCAGTCAAGTTCTTCAGGTCGATTGTTTACCGCTTCGGGATCCCTAACAGGATAATCACCGACAACGGTATGCAATTCACGAGCCACACCTTCATGCAGTACGTCCAAGATCTTGGCGCCAAGGTCTGCTTCGCTTCTGTTGCTCACCCGAGAAGCAACGGTCAAGAGGAGAGGGAAAATGCTGAAGTGCTGTGTGGGCTCAAGACCAGGACTTTCGACAGGCTGCACAAGTGCGGAAGAAACTGGATCGAGGAGCTGCCGGTGGTTCTTTGGTCGATCAGGACGACGCCAAATCGAGCCACTGGCCAGACACCTTTCGCTGTAGTCTATGGAGAAGAGGCAGTTCTCCCCACGGAACTCGTATACGGGTCACCTCGAGTGCTCGCTTATGATGAGCTTGAGCAAGAGCAGCTGCGACAAGATGACGTGCTGCTCCTTGAGGAAGACCGTCTTCAGGCTGCTGTACGAGCTGCTCGCTACCAGCAAGCTTTGCGCCGCTACCATAGCCGCAAAGTCAATGCCAGAAGTCTCGAGGAAGGCGACCTTGTTCTTCGGCGCATTCAGTCCACCAAGAATCCCAACAAGTTGACGCCGAAGTGGGAAGGCCCTTACCGGGTGAAACGAGTCACTAGGCCTGGCGCTGTCCGCCTTGAGACCGAAGATTGCATTCCGGTGAGCAATTCCTGGAACATTGAGCATCTTCGTAAGTTTTACCCGTAAGGCGCGGTTGCTGGAACCTATTCCGGCAACCACCTTTTGTACAAGTCTTGCCGCTGTTGCATGTAATCCTTTGTACAAAGCAGGGCGCAGACCCCGTGCATAAGTAAAGCTCATGTGCTCCGCACATCTTGTCAATTTCATGCTTTCTATTTTTTGCATGTGTGATCTGACACTTTGTGCAGCACCTACTCCCCGGTAAGCAATAACGAGCCGTAAGGCTCCATATCTTTATTTTCTCTTCTTTCTTTTTTCTCAAGGAAAGGAAGGTTCCCTCGCCCACAAGTTTGCCGGGGGGGAAAGGAGAAGATAATAGTATGGACCAGGCGTCGTTCAAGAAAGTTTCGCCTTACCGGGAAGCAAACAACAGAAAAGCTAAGTGGCCAAAGTTTGAGCAATCAGATTTTTAAATTTTTTAAGTTATCTCCCTTGAATGACCGCACTTTGTATGGAAAACCTGTGCGCGGAGGAACCAACTCGTAGCTAGTTGCGCCCTTATTTTGTTTCGAGTCCGCTCAACAACTTAAGTGAGCTGCGACTAGTTGCGACAAGGTTTCTTGTCGGTAGCGGCACCGCCAGCAGGCTACTGACGTTCCGCACTCAGCGCTCGCGGCTAAGGTGCCTGCACCGGCAAGTTCCCTAAAAGCGTAGGGCAAGAACATACAAAGGGAGGAATCAAGTAAAGGGAATAATATTGCAATCATTACCCGGAATAGAGTTATAGTACAAGGTAGCTTGTCGCGGCTCTAATAGATTGTTCTCATAACATGACCAGCAGCGACAAGAAAAGAAGAAAGCGGGCGGCCTAGTCTACGCGATCGCCCTCGATCCTCTTGATCCCGCTCACCTTGTCCACAATGGGTGCGACAAGGGTCTTGAGCGCCTCCAGATCAGCATCCGGCGGCAGGGTCTTGAGGACGTTGGTGAGGTTGAGGCCCGGGTTGCGGAAGGCCACCTTCATCAACACTTTTTGAAGAGCTCCCGCGCAGATCTTGCACGACTCGTCGGCCAGCTGCTTTGGGATCTTCTCCCGGAGCCGCTGGAGGGCCGTCACCACGCCTTTGAAGAACAAGATGAGCTTGGCGCTGGGTTGGAGGTTCTCGTCGGAAGGATACCCGAGATCCTCCATCCCCAGCTGCGCCAGCTCCCTGTCAATGTCTGCGGCAACATTCATGAGACCCTCCGTCCAGTGCTCCACATTCTCCCTGAAAGCATTCTGGGCGGCGGCAGCACTTTCCAGCAGCGCCTTGTCGGCCTTGATCTCCTCCTTCAAGGCCACCTCCTGCTCCTTGGCGCCGTCCAGCGTCTTGGTCAAAGTGGTCAGCTTCAACTCAAGATCCACGTTGGACTCCTTGGCGGCGCTAAGCTCTTTGCCCTTCTCGGCGAGATCGGCCTCCAGCTGCGCCACCTTCGTCTCCAGCTCTTTCTTGGCGGCCTCGGTGACTGCGGCAGCATCCTCTACTTGCTTAAGGGCTCCGCCGAATTTTTGCTCACGCGCGGCAAGCTCCTCCCCGTGGGCGTCAAGGTTGACCTTCCGCTGCGCCAGCTCGCCCTCCTGCGCAGATAGCTTCTCAGCGGCAAGCCACTATTGCTCTTCGACTTCGGCCTTCTCGAGGAAGAAGGCCTTCTGCTCTTCGGCGAGTTGCTCCCGCTCCTCTGCCAGGGACCGGAGAGCTTCCTGGTTGAGACCCCGGAGCTCCTCAGCACACTTCTCGATGTCCGCTCCCGCCTTCGCGACAAGCGCCTCACAGGATTCCATCTTGGCTTGCCACGCGCGGTAGAGCGACAACAGCTTCCGCAGTAGCCGCTCCTCCTCAGGCTCGCCGTTGCTGCTGCTCGGCGCGTCAACCAGCGTCAGCCCAGCGGAGGCGAGCACCTCCCCGTCGAAGATCTCTCCCTCGACCGGCGCCCTGGAGCTTGACGCCCAGGGGAGGTTGATGAAGACGCCATCGCCGGCCTTCAAGTAGACGCCTGGCTGGGGCTCTTCGGAGCCTGGCGCTGGCAGCGGCGGACGGGTCGGCGGTCGACGTAGCGCCTGGCGCTCCTGCGGCTTCAGGGTCGTCAGTGCGATCCGGCAGACCCCTCGCCAGTTGCTGCGGCGGCAGCCTTGGCGGCCTCTGCGACGGCGGGATCGTCAGCACTGGTTGCTTTTTCGGTGGCAGCGGCGTCGTCGGCGGCAACCTCGGTCTCCATCGGCTCCGCAGCAGATGGGTCTGACAGCTGGAAAAGGGAGAAGAGTCAAGCAAATATCCAAGAAAAGAGAAAAAGATCAAAAGAAGAAGAACCCAAGGGAAGTTTTGAAGCGAGAGGAGTACCTGTACCGGGTCCTGCAGTCGTGGTCTCCGCCGTCGGGGGGCCGCTGGTGCTGTCCCTTGCCGGAGAACTCTCCCTTGCCGGAGACTTCTCCCTTATCGAATAACTCTCCCTTGCCGGAGGACTCTCCCTTGGCTCCTGGTGGGGCTGCTCTGCTCCTACACAAACCAACAGTTAGATATCAGCAAAGACAGAGTATCCATGCGCGCCTAACAGCGGAAAGTGAACCAAATAATTACGCTGGGGGCTGCTCTGGAGAACAGTTGCTGGGCCCGGCAAGGTTGTCTCGGACGCACCCCCTGCTGTCGCGGTAGGTTCATCCTCGATGACAATCACCGGGACCTTGGCCCTCTTCGCTGCTCTCTGGGCCAGAGTCCTAAAAAGGAATAAGTTCAGAGTAAAGTAAATGAGATACAAGACAAACAACAAGAATTGAAGAACTACAAGTACAACAAGAGAATCTTACTCTTCTTCTTCCTCGTCGGAGCTGAACGCGGAGAAGTCAAAGTCTGGCTCACGTCCGGCGCGAGGAGGCGGAGGAGTGGTTTCCCTTGGCCGCTTGGCGGGAACAGTGGCGGTGGTATGAGACGACCCCGCTCCGGCTGCCGCCGCGGCGTGAGAAGCGGCAGGAGCAGAAGCGGTGGTCTGGGAGGGCCCCGCTCCAGTTGCCGTCGCAGCGTGAGGTGCTCCCGCGGCAACAGTGCTTGCCGCGGTGGAGCGTGTCACGCGGCGCGGCGACTGTTGACTCGCCTGCCGCTCTGCTACGTCGTCGGCCTTGCGGAGACGCCTTCTTGGTGGGGATGGAGGCTCTGCTTGCGGCGAGCTGCCTGAAGATGAGGAGGAAGAGGAGTTGATCTCCAGCGAGCCGCTCGTATCCTTGGCGGGCTCGCTCGACTCGACGCCGTGCCCGGCAAGCTCTTTCTCGCCGGCGGGCTCCCCTCGCTCGGCACGGCTTGCCGCCTCTGCTGCCTCTGCCTCCTCCACGGTGAATCCGAATTCGCCCACGGCTGCGGCTGCCGCCGCCTCTTCCAGCCTAGTGGCGATGCGTGTCATCTCCGCATCGGTGGTGTCGCGGGTGAGGCTATCCTTTTCGTCGGAGCGGATCGGCACTTCTACCAAGCCATCGAAGAATTGCTGCACGACGTCATCTGCAGGCTCTTGCCAAGTTGGCACAATTCCATGCGAATCGCACAATGGCATCATTGCACGGATGCGGTCGAGCGCGGAGTTGTTGCACAGCGGAACGACGCCCCCCGGCAACCTGAACACTTCGGGATGTTGAGGGTCGTACTTGAACAGCTCCTGGAGCATCGCGTTAAGCTCCAAAACAGTGAAGTTGAAGTTGAGGCCCGGCCGCAGCCTCATGATATCCGCCGCATTTTTGAACTCCCAGGCGGGTCTCCCCCGTTCCTGCAGGGGGGCAATGCGGCGACGAAGAAAATCTGCGCCTACAGTGAGCCCGGCAAGCCTGAGGCCTAGGATCCGGGTGACGGCAATCTTCAGCCTATCATCTTCCGGGACCACGTCACTCCAATCGCTGCCGCGTGCTACTGGGGTTTGGCGCCGGGCGGTAAACGGCTGCGGGTTCTCCTTGTCAATCCAGCACCAGTCTGCTCTCCATTCCTCCCACTTGCCGCGGAACTCTCCTTCCAGATAAGTGTCCTTCTGCCGGCCCTCGATATCCAGGCGATTCCGCCGGATAAAGGCTCTCCTCTCTCTACTCGGGGCATAAAGAAGTGGCGAAAAAGGGCTACATTGGGATGGACTCCGACAAAGTTTTCGCAGAGATGTGCGAAAACTGCCATGGTCAGAACGGCATTGGGGGTGAAATCAAGGAGGTGGAACCCGTAGGTGTTCATGATATTGCAGAAGAACTCAGAGAAGGGCGGGCAGAGCCCGCAGTAGAAGAACAAGGCGAAGAATGGATATCCATTTGGAGCCGTTTTCCAAGCGGCGGCTGGAAGTACCTTCGTGCGCGGGTGTGCTCGCGTTTCCATCGACCAGAAGAGGTAGTAGTTCTCCCTCAGCTCCCTCGCGGCGAGCTTGGGGGGGGGGAAGACTGCCCGCTCCTTTCGCAGCGCCGCAAGCCGCTGCGCCTTGGTCAACTTCACAACCTTCCCCTTGTCGGCTCTCAGAGCCATGGCGGAAGTGGTGGAGGAGGTCGACGGCGTCGGTGGTGCTGGTGGCGATGGGGGGCGGGGCGCTGCTCTCTTTCAGATTCGGGAAGACGAGGGAGCGGCGGAGATTTCCGAGATTGGAGTAGCAATCGGCGAATGGGCGAACTACCCCTGTTTCCCCTGCTTATAAAGAGGGAGAGGGCAGACGTTCCGCATTTCTGAATAAAGAAACCACCCACGATCTCTCCCACGACGCCGCATTCAACGCGTGCCGTTCGGGGAGGGCGCGGTGGATACGGGGAGAGATACTGCGTAACCAAGGCCGCGCATGCCCGTGCCCTGTTTTGGGCCTAGCCCAACAGCGCTCGGCACCGTGTATGGCCCAGGCCCAGGGGCTCCTGTCGGTGTACTAGAGTAGGGGTACCCTAGTATCCCGAACTTGTGCACGGGCAGTCGCAGCATCCCGCGGCAAGGCTTGTCGGGTGACCGCCAAGGTCCTCCGTGGTTCCTTTGGAGCCATTCAAGAACAAGGTATCCAAGCCAAGGAGACAAGACCCTGGCAAGAGGAGCTTGCCGGGAAGGCCAACCAAGGCATCTCAAGACCCCGTCAAGAGGAGCTTGCCGGGAAGGCCAACCGAGGCATCTCAAGGAACTTGCCGCGACGTGCCATGCGTCCCGCCAAGGCCCGGTGAGCGACAAGCTCCCGGATGCGACAAGACAACGACCGCGGCAAGGCGCTTGCCGCGGCAAGCCACCACACTGTGCCCGCGCTCCAGCACATCCACCAACGTGTCGCTCTGGGACCCTTCCAGGCGTACGTGGCGGGAGGCTGTGGAGCCAGCAGTGAGCGGTGGCAAGCGGCGCTGACAAGATAGCCATCGTGGCGAGCGGTGGCGTCCCTGACGGTCCCTTTTGCACTATTTAGACGATGCAGACGGGCATTTAATGCCCTTGTCCCCTGCCGTCAGGGTTAGGTATGATACACTATAGCAGGTAGCTGTACCTACCGCAACACCTTTCCATTTTTACCCTTGTCTACGTTGCCACCTGTCGGTGACCCCTTGAGCATATAAAAGGAGGCCCATGCGCAACGTAGAGGGGGTTGGCTGGTTGGGAGAGAAATAGAACACTCACGCTCGGTCTCGTTAGCTGCTGGGGTGTACTGTAGCACTCCGCGCTCCCGAGCAAGAACTCAATACAAACCACAAAGCAGGAGTAGGGTTTTACGCATCCGTGTGGCCCGAACCTGGGTAAATCGCTCGTGTGCTTCGCCTCGATCCGCTCTTCGTGCGACCTCCGCCCCCGCCGAACCGAAAGGGACTCGGTCCGCCGGTCCCCTCGTGGATCAGAGCCCCGGCACTGCCGGAGGGGGAATCGGTCACGGAGGGCTTCTACATCAACACCCTAGCCTCTCCGATGATGTGTGAGTAGTATACCACAGACCTTCGGGTCCATAGTTATTAGCTAGATGGCTTCTTCTCTCTCTTTGGATCTCAATACAAAGTTCTCCTCGATTCTCTTGGAGATCAATTCGATGTAATTCTTTTTGCGGTATGTTTGTCGAGATCCGATGAATGGTGGGTTTATGAACAAGATTATCTATGAACAATATTTGATTCTTCTCTGAAATCTTTTATGCATGATTTAAATATCTTTGCAAGTCTCTTCGAATTATCCGTTTGGTTTGGCCTACTAGATTGATCGTTCTTGCAATGGGAGAAGTGCTTGGCTTTGGGTTCAATCTTGCGGTGTCCTTTCCCAGTGACAGCAGGGGCAGCAAGGCACGTATTGTATTGTGACGCCCGGATAATTAAGCTACAGTGAACCTCCGCTAACGATGCCACGTCACCTCGGTTACTGTTAATAAACCCGCGTAGTTCGAAACCCAGTTCAAAATTCAAATTTAAAATAAAGGCAAACAATAAAAGTTTTCAAATATTAAAACTAAATGTTTGGGTGGGTTCAAATAAATCATGGATAATTATGATGGAGAAACCACACTTATATAAAATCTTTAAATACTCTAAAATGAATAAAACAGTAGTCAAAACAATTATTGAAATGCCTTTTATAATTAATAAAATGTTAAACTATTCTATTTAGGTGTTAAACTTTTTATTGCAGTGGGTTTAGTGGTAGTACTAAGTTAGGGATTATTCTTGTACTTTAACAAACTAAAATAAAATGAGGAACAAGATAAAACAGAAAAGATATAAGATAAATAAAAAGGAAAAACAAAAACAGAAAACTAATAAAAAGAGAAGAGCCCCCCAGGCCAAACGGCCCAGCTGGCCGACCAGTCCGCCCACCAGGCCGGCCCACGCGGCCCCTTCACCCCCTGGCCTATAGGCCACCCCACCCCGACCGAAACCCTAACCTGCCCACTCCCCACGTTCC
>NC_041388.1:385517069-385529082 GCF_002162155.2 Triticum dicoccoides
CGATCCAATCTGGATCGGGCACGACAACGACGCTCCTCGCCGGACCTTCCCTCCTCACCGTCCGTCCTCGACCTCCTCCTCGCCGACCACATCTCCCCCGCCCCAACTCTGATCGATCCCATCTGGATCGAGGGGAGGCAGCACCGACGTCGCCGCCACCCGATGCCGGCGCCCCGACGACCATGCCTCGCCTCCCGTGATGCCCGACGTCGTCTTCCCTGCGCCCGTCGCCGGATCGCCAAGCGCCACGCATCCTCATCACCACCTCGCCGGACTGCCGCGCCGGAACATCGTCCCCGTCCTCCCCACGCCCATTGCCCCGTGCCCTACAACCCCGGTGAGGCCCTCGGCCTCTCCTCCTCTCCCCGTGCTTATTGCGCCCTGCCGCAACTCCCTGCCCGCCGTGGTCTACGACCACCGCCGCCGTTACATCCCCGCGCACTGCGCCCGCTCACCGCCCCACTGCAGCCCCACGCTGCCTGCTGCCGCCGTCTGCCGCCCGCGAGCAGCCCGCGCTGGCTCGCCCAGCCGCCCCCTTGCTCTGGCCGGACCGCAGCCCGCCAGAGCCTCATGCCGGCGCCCCGCAGCACCTTCCGCTTCGCCACTTGGCTCCGGCCATGCCCGGCAACCTCATGAGCGCGCACGCGCCCCGCCTCATCCCAGGTCGCCCATACCCCCTGTCACCCTTGGCCTTCGCTCCGTCCCGCCCTGGTGCCGCCTCGCTCCCGCGTCGTGGCCACCCCCTTGCTGCTGCTTTGTTCCTGGCCGTCGCACCGCGCCGCCCCCTGCGTTCGCCTCCGCCTACCGTGGCCGGCCGGCGAGCCCCACCGTGGCCACGGCCTCATCCCGCGTCCTGGCGGGCAGCGCCCCGCCCGCGCCCGTCGGGTTCGTCCACCCGCACCTGGGCGTGTGCCCGCTCGGGCCGCGCCCTTCGCCCGCTAGCGTCCGACGCCCACTAAGGCCCCTGGCCTATGACGTTGGGGCCCCATGCCCAGAACACAAAAAAAGAGGATTAATAATAATAATAAAATTAATTAATTAATTAATTAACCATGTTTAGTTAACTAATTAACTCTAATTAACCTGCTAATTAAATGTTAACAAATTGTTAGTCTTCAGCCTATGACATGTGGGACCCACCGTCAGTTTGACCAGTCAACACACGTTGACTACTGACGTCAGCATGACATCATGTTGATGTCATAATTCCATTTTCGAATTAATTTAAATAATTAATTTAATTCCAGAGATTAATAAAATCTTTAGAAAATCATATCTTTTAATCCGTAACTCGGATTAAATTATTTTCAACGTGAAAGTTGCTCAGAACGACGAGACGAATCCGAATACGCAGCCTGTTCATCCACCACACACCCCTAACACATCAAACTCGCAACTTTACCCCTCCGGCTCCTCTGCCCGAAAACGCGAAACACCGGGGATACTTTACCGGATGTTCCCCCCTTCACCGGTATCACCTCATACCGCGTTAGGGCACGCCTAGCATCACGCTTTGCTTTGTCATGCATCATTATGCATCTGATTGCATTATATTCACTGTTTGTTCCCCCCTCTTCTCTCGCTAGACACCGAGCCCGACGCCGCTGCTACCCAGTACGACTACGGTGTTGACGACCCCTCTCTCTTGCCAGAGCAACTAGGCAAGCCCCCCCTTTGATCACCAGATATCGCCTATTCTTCTCTCTACTGCTTGCATTAGAGTAGTGTAGCATGTTACTGCTTTCCGTTAATCCTATCCTGATGCATAGCCTGTTCTTGCTACTACTGTTGTTACCTTTACCTGCAATCCTAATGCTTAGTATAGGATGCTAGTTTATCATCAGTGGCCCTACATTCTTGTCCGTCTGCCATGCTATACTATCGGGCCGTGATCACTCGGGAGGTGATCACGGGTATATACTATATACTTTATACATGATACATGTGATGACTAAAGTCGGGTTGGCTCGAGGAGTACCCACGGTTGATTCACGAATTGGGGGCTGGAAGGGCATACTTTCCCGACGGCCCTCTATGTGGATCTTTGTGGCGAAGCGACATGGCAGGTTGAGACCACCTAGGAGAGAGGTGGGCCTGGCCCTGGTCGGCGTTCGCGGTTATTTCAAGATAACACGTTTAACGAGATCTTGGTATTTGATCTGAGTCTGGCCACTGGCCTATACGCACTAACCATCTACGTGGGGATAGTTATGGGCACTCGATGTCGTGGTATCAACCGAAGCCTTCGTGACGTCAGCGACTAAGCGGCGCGCGCCGGATTGGACCGTAAGCCTGCTCTTGTATTAAGGGGGCTAGTTCTGCTTCCGGCCGCCCTCGCAACGTGCAGGTGTGCAATGGGCGATGGGCCCAGACCCCTGTGCCATAGGATTTAGACCGTCGTCCTGACCTCTCTGTTGTGCCTAGGTAGGGCTGCGACATGTTGATCTTCCGAGGCCGGGCATGACCCCAGAAATTGTGTCCGGCCAAATGGGATCGAGTGTGTTGGGTTATGTGGTGCACCTCTGCAGGGAAGTTAATCTATTCGAATAGTCGTGATCTTCGGTAACAGGATGACTTGGAGTTGTACCTTGAGCTTATGACAACTAGAACCGGATACTTAATAAAACACACCCTTCCAAGTGCCAGATACAACCCGGTGGTCGCTCTCTAACAGGGCGACGAGGAGAGGATCGCCGGGTAGTATTATGCTACATGATGCTACTTGGTGGACTTACCTTCTGCTCTCTTCTACATGCTGCGAGATGGAGGTGGCCTGAAGCGTAGTCTTCGATAGGACTAGCTATCCCCCTCTTATTCCGGCATTCTGTAGTTCAGTCCACATATGATACCCTTATTCCATTTGATACCAATGCATACATATGTAGTGTAGCTCCTTGCTTGCGAGTACTTTGGATGAGTACTCACGGTTGCTTTGCTCCCTCTTTTCCCCTTTCTATACTCGATTGCCGCGACCAGACATTGGAGCCCAGGAGCCAAACGCCACCATCCACGACTACTACTACTCGGGACGTGCCTACTACTACGTGCAGCCCGCTGTCGACGACCAGGAGTAGTTTAGGAGGATCCCAGGCAGGAGGCATGCTCCTCTTTCGATCTGTATTCCAGTTTGTGCTAGACTTCTTAAGGCAAACTTGTTTAACTTATGTCTGTACTCAGATATTGTTGCTTCCGCTGACTCGTCTATGATCGAGCTCTTGTATTCGAGCCCTCGAGGCCCCTGGCTTGTAATATGATGCTTGTATGACTTATTTTATTTGTAGAGTTGTGTTGTGATATCTTCCCGTGAGTCCCTGATCTTGATCGTACACGTTTGCGTGTATGATTAGTGTACGGTTGAATCGGGGCGTCACAAGTTGGTATCAGAGCCGACTGCCTGTAGGAATCCCCCTTTCCAACTCCTTGGCCGAAGTCGAGTCTAGACATTGCAAAACTTTTACTAACATGGATGTGTGTCTTACGGGCACACGTCGCCATCGGGTGGTAGTAGGATCTTTTACTCCTTGACCTATACTCTGGGACTCTGACATCTCTTCTATTCGGGTTAAATGATTTTGCTAAAATCTCACTCTGGGTTCTCGTTAGCACTTCCTGCCGGAGAGCCCTTTAATTACGGATGGTCGACTGCTTCAACATAAGATTCTGACAATACTCTCTGATATTCTCTCGAGACCTTGTGCCTGTTGCTTTTGCAATTCCCTACCACCGAAATATCCCTATGGATAAATACTTACACCTGTCGTTTTTACTTTTATTCCCAGTCGATCTTGTTATTACAAGGTACCCCGAGAATACTTTGTGCCTACTGCCTTGCAGTTCTTTGCCACCTGAATACCCCTACGAATAATTTCTCGCACTTATCGAGTATCCGCTCATCCCCCAGTTGTTCATATGTTTCACAATGGTCTTCGAAATACTATTCGATCCTCCAAAAATCCTTAGTAGCTTATTGCTCTACAATACTTGTCTGCTTGCATGATGGATGCTTTCCATATGTCTCGCAATATTCGTTACTATCCTTAGGCACCGTCATTTTGATCCTTTTGATTCAACATGAGTGCGAATGCACGCAATCGTCAGTTGATCCTTTTAAATTATCTTTCCGGCTCAGACATCAATGTAAACATGAGCTGGTTCTCAACCAATCCAATTGCCATCGATTGTACCCCTAAGGCTATTTCAACTTATCCATCCCTAATCAGAACATTGCTCCTGATCCCTTGATTTGAAAATCATAATTCCTTTGCATTTGAGCTCTGGATTAGTCAGTTGTTTCTATAATCCAATGCCTTTGCATTGTTACTTCCTCTGGTTGTGTGCCGATGCTCACATCAACACTGTTATGGACCGACAGATCCTTTAATGGATTTTATCCGACAATGTCCTTCATATTCAATAAACTTGTGAGCCTTACCCCGGATACATAATGCCTTTGGTAAATTGTATCAACTACTTTCTCAACCTTGCTCTACTTTCGAGCTTGTGATATTTACTCATGAAACTTGTGGTATATGTTTCTAAGAATCCCCGACGGGTTGAACCTATGCCTTCCTTAATATGTGTGAACTTGAAAGTTTTCATGAGTCATACACTTCTGGTATTTTGCCAGATAAAATTTCAACACTACAACTTCTTCGAAAGTGAGAAGTGAATGAAAGGTTATGCATTGGAGAAGTGGGAGTCGACCTTGAACTTTGTGTTCATGCCCATGGACATGATGTAGATCTTATCATTAAAGCTTCTCTTAAATTAATTATTCCTTTGGTATAAGTTCATCTTATTTATGGGATCTGGCATTTTTCAATCGTGGTTCCAACCATGTTCTCCTTTAAATACCATTTCGCGTGCAAGTTTAAGCGCTTGTCTTCTGTAGAGCAATACCCCAGTCCAACCTCAACTTTGATCTGTCATCGAGTATTACTCCCTCTGGTATCTCGAGATTATCACGGAACTGCATAACTTCTTATGAGTTCTTCTTCAAGTATTATTTCTCACTGATTCCAAAATTTTCCCCGAGTTCTGAGTTGTTAGACACTCAAGGACACCGACAGCGAATCGAGTCTGTACTCCGATTCAATAACTATAAGTAATTTTCATTGCTTATGAGTTTAATAATCCTTCAAGTCATTCCTAGCCCAGTTGGCTATATCATTATCGTGCTAAATTTCAACGGTGCTACATGGTCCTTCTCGGAGCAAAATATATGAAGATGACCTAATCTTACGTCGATCTTCCTTGTCATATCATTTCTATTGGAATAACAAACTTGATTTCGAGTTTGTGGCGTACCCTTGGTTCCCATAACCTTTCGTTGCATCATCATTTGACTTGATGACATCGCCGACCGATTACATCTTCATGAAATCTCTCGACAAATGTGTCGTGGTCATTATCAACATCCTGAGCTCTTCCAAGATATATATCAGATTCTTGATGAGAAATACCATCCTCGCCCCTCAATGGTTTGTGTTATCACCGACCACTTTATTGCCTTCCGTTCAACACAAACTTATTCGTGTTTTGTGTTATACCTTGAGATCCTTGCTATCCAGCATTTGTTTTTCTTACCTTGGAATATTACCACCTTTTATGTCAAGAATGTCGTGGTAATTTTACCACCTCTTGAGAATTCTTGATATAGTAATATCTTTCGCCATTTACGTTCATTTTTTGGTCTCTGTGTTGTTTCTAACCGGAATACCGACAAATGGTCTGTGATGTGTAAATTCTAAACTTCTAGCAACCCTATTGCTTTGAAGTTATTGGTCTACAGTTTCATTCTAAGTCTATTGCTTATTGAATCATCATTCGAACATTGATCATGCAACCTAGTCCAGATTCCTGGGTGCACCCTTCTGTCATTGTTCAGTTGTGTATGTTTCCCTCGAGCATACATCATTATATCATTTGATCCGACAAATGGTATTTCCTTGTTCACATAATTGTGGAAATCCATCTTTTGGAAATCTCGTTGAGTTCTCGTTGAGTTCATCAGCCACCTCCTCATCCTCTCCTTGGTTTACTGATGAACTTTGGTTTCGGAACTTGCTTCCGTAGTTCAATTCCTAAAAATCTTACAATGTCATCTTGACAATGTGTGTTACACCTTTTCTTCTCGGACATCCTGAGTCTGAGGTATCATGACACCAATTAGATCTGAATCTCGGTCAGATATGATGGTGGGAACATATTTTCAAGAGTTATAACATTGGTCATTATATGACCCGGTAAGGTGGTGTCATGCCGAGTACACCTGGCCGGAGGACCTATTGTTATAGTTTTCTTTTTAACAAGGTTAACCATTTTTTCCATGAGGAAATTGAATGCCTTGTTTAATAAGTTTATCCTAATGGATACTTTGTGTATCTGAAGTCCGACCTTTGCTTGAACACCCCGTCAGTGCTATCTCGAAGCATGTATGTGGTACTCCTATCATCGATAAGAACACTTGAAGCACAATGCTAAATTTTCTTAATCAAATTATACAAACATCATTGTATGGATAATGCCATGAAATTACTCTCCCCTACCTAAAAGGTTTTCTACATTATATCCTGTCATGGATATCATGCTCCGCTTGTCCTTGGGAAGGGTATACCCCTGGTATATGTGTCAAACACATTATCCTTTCCATTGTTCTGTTTGGTCTAATGATCACATTTTCCTTCCATTGAATTGTTTAACCTTCCTTGTGATCCATATAATCTAAGCAGTAATATTATTTTGCTTACGTAAACACCTTGGTGTACAACCGTGTCAGTTAGACCCTGTTGCTTTTGTTGATGGCATTCCGGTAACCACTGATGGACGAGAACTTTGCCTATTGGTCCACCTCGTTTCAACGAGCAGGAGAATGGTTCTCTTCGTCCCTCGCCCTTAGTACCGATGTTGTTGCTGACATAACTGACAGGCTATCCTCTGGCATGCCTTGCTTACATGATCGTGCAAATCGTCACCGCCTCCCTACTTTTAACCCACATGGTGGGCCCATAACCCACAGTTCCACAGGATCGAAACCTGACTCTCCTGTACACCCCCTGTTCTCAAGGTTGTTCCTCGCACGTGACCTCGTATGTAATTCATGAGCCACCTTCCGAGAAATCATCAATTCTGGTATTAGACACAATACTTATTCCCATTGCTTTGAACCCCTTTTCACACCCTGTTTCGGGCATCAAGCGATTGCAGGCCCGCTCGAAACTTCCCATGATACCTCCTTACCTTACTCTCGATATTTTCATAAGTTTCAATTCGAGAGTTACTTTTCGCCATGTTCCCTAATGATTATCTACCGGATAAGCAACCATGCAGAATTCCATTCTTCCGGTATACCCATCCTTTATTCCTCTGTAAGTACGATGGAGTTCCCAAAGGAAGGACGACAACTTCCTCATGATGCATTGATGCAGAGAAATGAAGACATCAACGCTATGGATCAACCTATTCAAGAAGGGCAACCAAGACCGAGAAGACACGTTAGAATTTCGTAACCAGAACTTCCCCCTACTCCCCTCTTAAACCTCGGGACGAGATTTCTTGTAGTGGAGGAGAATTGTGACGCCCGGATAATTAAGCTACAATGAACCTCCGCTAATGATGCCACGTCACCTCGGTTACTGTTAATAAACTCGCGTAGTTTGAAACCCAGTTCAAAATTCAAATTTAAAATAAAGGCAAACAATAAAAGTTTTCAAATATTAAAACTAAATGTTCGGGTGGAATCAAATAAATCATGGATAATTATGATGGAGAAACCACACTTATATAAAATCTTTAAATACTCTAAAATGAATAAAATAGTAGTCAAAACAATTATTGAAATGCCTTTTATAATTAATAAAATGTTAAACTATTCTATTTAGGTGTTAAACTTTTTATTGCAGTGGGTTTAGTGGTAGTACTAAGTTAGGGATCATTCTTGTACTTTAACAAACTAAAATAAAATGAGGAACAAGATAAAACAGAAAAGATATAAGATAAATAAAAAGGAAAAATTAAAACAGAAAACTAATAAAAAGGAAACAGCCCCCCCGGGCCAAATGGCCCAGCTGGCCGACCAGTCCGCCCACCAGGCCGGCCCACGCGGCCCCTTCACCCCCTGGCCTATAGGCCACCCCACCCCGACCGAAACCCTAACCTGCCCACTCCCCGCGTTCCCCACTCCTCCCCGATCTCTCCCCCTCTTGCTCCCTCGTCTCCTCCCCCGATCCAATCTGGATCGGGCACGACAACACGGCCCCTCGCCGGACCTTCCCTCCTCTCCGGCCGTCCTCGACCTCCTCCTCACCGACCACCTCTCCCCCGCCCCAACTCTGATCGATCCCGTCTGGATCGAGGGGAGGCAGCACGGACGTTGCCGCCACCCGATGCCGGCGCCCCGACGACCACGCCTCGCCTCCCGCGCTGCCCGATGTCATCTTCCCCGCACCCGTCGCCGGATCGCCAAGCGCCGCGCATCCTCATCACCACCTCGCCGGACTACCGCGCCGGAACATCGTCCCCGTCCTCCCCACGCCCATTGCCACGTGCCCTACAACCCCGGTGAGGCCCTCAGTCTCTCCTCCTCTGCCCGTGCTTACCGCGCCCTGCCGCGACTCCCTGCCCGCCGTGGTCTACGACCACCACCGTTGTTACCTCCCCGCGCACTGCGCCCGCTCACCGCCCCACCGCAGCCCCGCGCTGCCTGCTGCCGCCGTCTGCCGCCCGCGAGCAGCCCGCGCTGGCTCGCCAAGCCGCGCCCCCTCCCTTTCTCTGGCCAGACTGCAGCCTGCCAGAGCCACACGCCGGCGCCCCGTGGCACCTTCCGCTGCGCCACTTGGCTCCGGCCATGCCCGGCAACCTCTGTCAGGACCCCGACTCAATGTCACATCGATCTAGCCGGTAACACCTCATATCACTTTGTGGCCTCACGCACGGTATCCCCACGGGTGTCGCCTTACCTTTGCCCGGGACCGTTTGCGCATTTTGGCTCACGTATATGATAGTGTCGCTAGCATCCATATGATAAAGAGCCCGGGCTGACATGGCTAGTCGTAAACCCAAAGTGGCACAGACTTACAGGGACAAGCATCCATGACCCAGCATCGAACGTGTCGGTCATCAGCAAGTGGGTCCGGGCTGTAGCACTGGGCTAGCAGGACTCCGGTAAACCGGGCTGTAGCGGGCTAACAGGACTCCGGTACTCAATGCGTGACATTTCCCCGAAGGGACAGACACAGGAACGAAGAAGGACACATGCCGGCCAGCCTAAGTGTTCCAGAGCAGTAGCAAGCTACCATGGCTCAGCGGTAACACTAGGAGACATTTCCCGGTAAGAGAGGCTACTAAAGATAAACAACTAGGTAGTCAGATCCCACACATACCAAGCATTTCAATAACATACACACAATATGCTCGATATGTGCAATACAACATGGCATCACAAAATGACTCTACGACTCAAGTAGTCTATTCAATAGGCTCCGAGGAGCGAGATATTACAACAGGGGTCTCATGACCCAACACTCAGAGCATACAAGTCAAAGCACAAGCGGAAGCTATCATGTCTGGGTACAGACATCTATAAATGAAAAAGGCTGAGAAGCCTGACTATCTATCAGATCCTGCCGAGGGCACAAGATCGGAGCTGAGGTATCAAGCTAAACGTCGAAGTCCACGTGGAACTACTAGTGAGACTGAAGTCTCTCTGCAAAACATAAAATAGGCAAACGTGAGTACAAATGTACCCAGCAAGACTTACATCAGATCTATCTACACATGCATCATTATCAACAAAGGGGATGGTGGAGTTTGACTGCAGCAAGCCAGCTTTGACTCGGTGGCTATCCTGAACTACGACTGCAAGTAACTCTTTTGAGGTGGCGCACACGAGTCCACATATTCACCATATCAATACACCACTATGGATCCGCTCCCGTCTCCCTACGAGAACGCCATCCATAGCACTCACGCTTATCTTGCGCATTTTAAAGTATCCACTTTCACTTGTCTATGAACTGATATAAGCAACCCAGAAGTCCTTTTCCGCGGACACGGCTATTCGAATAGATTAGGTTAACCCTGCAGGGGTGTACTTCTTCACACACGCTCTCACCACTTACCGCCGTTTACACGACATGTACTCGGCAACCTTCAAGCGGAAGCCCAACGTGGGTGTCGGCCACGACCTACCTAATCACTCAAGTCTCTAGTCCAGGTTTATCGCCTATTCGGGTTCCATCCATGAGGAGATCCGGCCGGAGTTTCGCTCACAGCCCCAAACGATGTGAACAGGGTTCCGTGACACCAAACGGGCGCCCGGTTTACCCGGCCACGTGCCTACCGCATCACAGCCCACCCCTACGGTCAGCGCTGTCCACGGCCTCCAGCATACTACAAACACCAGAAACTACTTGCAACTCCTGGACAGAGGACAAGGGTGAATAAGAAGTCGAGCGGGGTCATATTTCAGGGCCCAATGTATGGTAGTAGCTGAATCATGGATCACAAACACAGAACTCAGTTCCTGAGGACGGCTTCAATGAGACAACCCACCATGTACTCCTACATGGCCTCTCACCGCTACCTTTTACCAAATCGTGTTCACACGCTTAGCTCACACACAGTAGGACATGTTCACACGCCTCTGATTCATCCCCGATGAATCAGACCTGACTCAACTCTAAGCAGTAGCAGGCATGACAAACAACGATGAATGAGTAGGCACAACAGGGCTCAAACAACTCCTACTCATGCTAGTGGGTTTCATCTATTTACTGTGGCAATGACAGGTCATGCAAAGGATAAAGGGGTTCAGCTACCGCAGCAAGTAACATATATGTCGTTGTTGTCCTAATGCAGTAAAAGAGAGCAGGAGCGAGAGAGTGGGATTTTATCGGAATGAACAAGGGGGTTTTTCTTGCCTGGCACTTCTGAAGATAACATTGATTCTTCATCAGTGTCAACGATCACATCATCGGTATCATGTCTATCGAGAGGGGACAAATACCGGCAACACAGAAGGGAACACAATCAATGCAATGCACAATATGATGCATGATCATGACATGGCAAAATGAATGTGTTTTGAGCTAATGCAACTAGCAATAGATTAAATGAAGTTGGTTTGAATACAAGATTCAAATTTAAACTCCATATGTGATTATTCAAATGTCATTTAATTGATTTGTGCTAAACAGCAGCTATAAGTTGTTCTAACATGCATGAAAATGGTACAGATGGATTCCTTGAATTTTTCTGATAATTTTTCATATATAAATTATTTAATTTGGAGTTACGGTTAATTTTCTATGATTTTTAGAAGTTTTAGGTATTTTCTGGAATTTCTTATATAAAAAAATAAATTCAGAAAATAAGTTACTGCGTCAGCATGACGTCGGCATGACGTCAGCAAGTCAAAGGCGTCGACCAGGTCAAACCTGACCAGTGGGGTCCACTGGTCAGTGACCCAGTCAACTAACCAAGTTAGTTAGCCCTAACTAACTTAGTTAGCCGGGCGGGGCCCGCATGTCAGTGGCTCACCTAATTAACTAAATTATTTAACACTAACTAACCTAGCACTAACTAAGCAGGCGCCTGGGCCCACATGTCAGGGGGTCAAACCCCGGGTCAAACCCGCCGGAGTTGACCCGCGGCTTGTCGCCGGCGACGCCAGCAACGGCGGAGGGCGTCGGAAACGCTCCTTCGACGACCAAATTGGCGACTGAGGGGCTCTACGCGTAGCTGGGAGTCGCCCGCATCCATTTATGCAAACGGGAGGGGCTGAGGTGGCCCGAGCTCACCGGAACGGGGCCCGCGGCGGCGACCGGAGCACGGCGAGGTCGGGGTTGGCGCTAGAGGGCACGGCAGGTCGCACGGGTGGGCGCGCTCGGCTCCTGGAAGGGTGCTGAGCACGTTGCCGTGCTCGGGGGTTAGCTACGGTGGCTCTAGCCCCGTCTGCGTCATCGCCGGCGGCGAGGAACGGTCGGCTCCGACAGTCGGGGCGGTTAGAAGGCAC
>NC_041388.1:385529092-385530151 GCF_002162155.2 Triticum dicoccoides
GGCGGAGGTCAGGGACGCATAGTGGGAGCGAGGGGGTGGCTGTGGCCGCGGCGAACGGCGTCGGTGGCGACGGCTGCGCTCGGCACGAGAGGGAGAGAGGAACAGAGGGGGGGGAGAGCTCGGGAGAGAGTGAGGGGGTCCAGGGGGGTCGGGGCGGCGCCGAGGAGATGACGCGCGGCGTCGCGGTGGCCAGGCGATGCAAACGAGCAGGGTGGTGGCATGGCGAGCTCGGGCGCGCGCGCCGTGTCCCTCCTCTGCCTACTGGCGCGAGGAGGAAGGCGACAGGGAAGGGAGGCGGCGGTGGGCTGGGCCAGCGGGAGGAGCTGGCCAGCTGGGCCGGCTACAGGTAAGTGGCCTAGGTAATTCCCTTCTCTCTCTGTCTTTTTCTAATTAATTCAGTTTTCTATTTTGCAGGTTTGTTTTGAATTTGGTTTTGAAACCAATTCAATTTATTTTGCTTCTGACAATATTTTTAGGAGCTAAAAGAATTAAAACAATGCTCCACAAAATATTTCAGAATTATTGGACCTATATTTATTTAATAGTAGATATAAATCCAATTCAAATAATTATTGATTTAATTCAAATGCCCAAATTAAATGTTTCTGAGACACCAAAAATATTGGTTTGGATTTTGCCTCTTGCCAATATTTCCAGAGAATAACAGGAACATTTTCTTGGACTTATTTGAAGCAATTTTTATCTTGATCATTTTTTTAAAAGGATTCTGAGGCTTTTGAAAATTCCCCAATTCAAATTTTCATTTGAATTTAAACATGATGCACACACCAGACAGCACCAGAAGCTAGGGATGTGACAACTCACCCCCACAATTTAAACATGATGCACACACCAGACAGCACCAGAAGCTAGGGATGTGACAACTCACCCCCACTAAACAAGAATCTCGTCTCGAGATTCAAGCGTAGGGTAAGGTGAAGGGGAAACGCAACTAGTATAATGTTCACGATCCAGGGTGCACTTCAAATGAACGTTGATTTGAACACCATCTTTGTCTTGTCGTCTTGCTCTGAGAAATCCTGTCAACATGACAGGGGG
>NC_041388.1:385530177-385533767 GCF_002162155.2 Triticum dicoccoides
GGGAAGAAGGAGACTCCAGAAGGGTCGATCTTCTCGAAGATCGATCAACTCACGGAATGAGACATAGGACCATCTCTCGGGTTGAGACACGAGATACACATCAAGAGGGGTGGAAAGAAACGGATGACGAAGGTTCACTAGGTAGACAACAATTCCAGACTCAAGAATGTGGTAAACGATTGTCACGTAGCGAGGAGTTGAGTTGCCATGATACCACGACGAAACATCCTGGAGGAGGGTGATTCGTAGATTATTTCCTTAAGTGGCAAAAAGAATTACCTTTGATATAGAGATCATTGAGACTCTCTATATCAGCCTAAGGCAAATCACAGCAATCGATTGGCGGGGGTCGGTAGAATGGCATACTCGGACTTGGATGATGTGGATTACCTTGTTGAAGACAACGTAATGGATGAATTTGCTTACCACCGGAAATGGAAGAGACCCATGGTAGAATGGCACATTGGCGGTGCAAGCTAGGAACAAAATGCAAATGCTGGGAATGATTCTGGTAACTGGGGAAGAACCCAACAATAAAGAGTGAATTCACTGTTGGAGTGGTTATAGCATAACCGACGAGACTAGGAGCAATCCCGGTTAGTGCCGGCGATAATACCTAGCGCTTGTGCGTGCTCTCAAGAACTTGAGCATTTCCACATTCATCAAGGTTTTACCAACAACCGCGTCAAGGATCCTGGCAACACAACTTGCTACCATGATGAATGATGCAGATGCAAAGGAGGATAACACTTTCTCAGATTTCACCTTAGCGAGGCCAAGCAAATAAAATCTGGAGGATCGACCGAGAGACATTTAGCACTCCGCTTCTAATGTTCTCCTTGATGTGCTAGTATAACCCATTCATAGATATGGTTTGATATCTAAAACATCAAGTAAAAGGTCGGACTTCGGTAATACAAAAATCCATAGGGGCAACTAGGGGGTAAACCCTACGAAATCCCTATGGGGAGGTGGCCATCTTCCTCAATCAAGATATTATAATAACAGGTCTTCCGGCTGGGTGTGTTGGCCACGACATCCACTTTACCGGTTTTCGAGGGACCGATATTATGGTTCTTGGGAAATGTTCCAAACCATCATATCTGCCTAAGATTCAGATCTGGTTGGTGTCAGGATATTCCAGACTCATCGAGTCTAGGAAGAAAAATGAAAGTTTGCAACACAAATCGACGAGATGACGTTGCGGGATTCTCGGGAGATGAACTACGATAGCAAGCTCCAAAACATGAGCTGGTTCTGCTACAAACATGTGAACACGCTGTCCCAGACAAGCATGACCACGTGGTAGTCTTATAATAAAACACTACCGAGTTCAGGTGGGGAACCATCAACGAGGATATCAAAATCCTTGCATAAGGTATACTCTTAAGAAGGAACTTCTTCTCCTTGAACAAATCAATCAGTGGCTTGGTGTGCTAGGGATACATATAGATTGAAGGTTGCAAGTCTTCAAACCACAGAATTCTTCGCGCATGTGCATGACTGACTTGCGATGATTCCAGAGGAAGCAACATTGACTTTCTCGAGTCCACGGCGGCAACTTGCATCAAATGCACATGAACTAGAGGAAGTCACTTCTTTCATCAAACAAATACTTCATGAGCTAGCATGAAGAAAATGCTTTCAAAAGTTTCCAACATTAGCTTAATGTTCAACAAATCATGGAGGAGATAAGGATGTTGTCAATGGGCTCAACAACAATTCATCTGGGTTTCCTTTTAAGAGGAATTCCATAGTTAAGTGAACAAGTGATAGCATTGGTCAGACCCAAAAGATATAATGGTGTATGCTCGAGGGATCAACCACGAGTAAGACAACATTACGAATATCGTTGGTTCTGGTCTGATTGGATGATAGCCCATACTCAATCAAAGGTTTGGGTAAGATAATAGATCCAACAATTTTTCACGAGGACCAATTGATGAAGATATCATCTTCCTTCAACACACACGCACACACAAAAAGATATCCCTTAACATGAACTAAGTCGGACAAGCTTTTATCTTCCAACTCTCCAAGTTGTTGTTTAGCTTATCCAACTAGCTCAGGGTATCCAACACGGATTCTTGGAGAAGGGGTGGTTTACAGGAATAAACCAACTTGATCACGAACTCAACATAGCGGTCAGGTGACAACCTGGTAATACTTCTGAGAAGATATTCAGAAAATCACGAACCACCGGTATGTTACTAAGCTCGAGAACAATCTTGCTTTTCAGGGCAAGACGATATGATCAATAGAGCAAGGATTTGAAATAATTCTAACTCATCGATCGAGGAGTGAACCAGGAGAATGGACTAGGTAGCACGATCAATCTTAGAAGGATGATTCGAAAACCAACACGCTAAGAATGAAATTATTATCCTTTAACTACCAAGCAACGAGGTTGCTGGGAGTATTGATTTCACACACCATGATTCATTTGTCGGCATTCCGGTGACAATAACACAGGAACCGAGGAATGAACAATGATGGCAAGAAGTATCACTGTACCAAGAGTTCATAGGATGGTGTGCAATTCCTATAACAATCTCGATATAAAATATGTAATACTCCAAGGTAGAGCAGAACAAAAGCTGGAGTAGCAATTTGATCTGCGGAATACAACTACTTTGACCCAATCCTGGATATGGAAGAGGTACTGGAGTTTGTTTCTCCTAGTCATTCCGGAATAGAATGGCTTGACAGACCACAAGAGTCATAGGCATCGATGAACGAACGCACGCATACTCTTGACTATCAATTGATAGACGAGGGTCAGAATGCAACTAAAGAGAACAACTCAAAGGAACATATAACTTTCTGAGTTGTGGATGCATAAATTAGTATGTCGAACCGAGTTCAACATAATTCTTCCGGATAACCCATGCAGAAAGGTAGAACTGGCAGAGTCACGATTTATGAATGGAGATCTCCTCAAGAGTACTCTAATTGTGATCTTTTGATCCAATAAACATCTGCCATAAGCGGTTCATAGTATTTGGAAGAGGGAAATACCACGGACCTCGAGGACTATCGCAAAGTTACTAATATCCTGAAGGAACTAGCAAACACTATCAACATGAAGTAAGTAGAGTGAATCTCGGGTTTAAGAACCCAGGAACAGAATACCTATTACTAAGTAGCATCACGGGATGCTTTCGAGAATGATGGCCAGAATCATCACACTGGGAACACAAATCATGGCTAAATTACTAGATGATCCCCTAAGACACCTAGGGTCATAATAATATCTCCAACATATATGTCAAGGTAACGGAGTACCTCAACTCACTGATTAGTGTGGTTAAACTGGCCCATGGGAACATTGAAACGGGAAGAAAGGATTTGCAAATGCATCAGACTACTTAGAAACCTGGGATGACTCGGACAGCATAACGGCTATAATTGCTCAAAAAGATTTGAGACAATCACAAAAATGGTGGCATAACCACTCAGAAGCACAATATCAAGGTTCCGAGATCAACAATTAACATACGGAAGTAGTAGGAACTGAACTGAGACTTAAATCCAACAATCTTATAAGTCTACTGATTAGTAACACGTGATCCTAATAGAAAGAAGAGATA
>NC_041388.1:385533832-385534806 GCF_002162155.2 Triticum dicoccoides
CTATGCTCATTTTTTTAGTAAAGTTAATCACAACTATTTTTTCTTCTATTTATTTCTGAGTAGTTTTTTATATAGTTTTTTTCTTTTCTGCTATATTTATTTTTTTCTATTTTTTTCTGAGTGGTAATAAGTCATTAAAAATAAGCATCTATGCTCATTTTTTAGTAAAGTTAATCACAACTATTTTTTCTTCTATTTATTTCTGAGTAATTTTTTATATAGTTTTTTTTCTTTTCTGCTATATTTATTTTTTCTATTTATTTCTGAGTGGTAATAAGTCATTAAAAATAAAAAAGAGGCGCAATGCTCGTTAATTCGCTTCAAGCCTTTCGGAGTAGTGTAAACTGCACTGCACATAGCTCCGTGCAGTCTACCCTATTCCTCAAGGCTTGAAGCGAACCAACGTGCAGGTGAGCATTGAGCCTCTTCTTCATCGTTTCTGCACTTAGGGCTTATAAACAGCTGCGAGTGCCTCTCGCTTGGCGAGGTGGGTCTAAAAAACAGCTGCAGAAAGAATCAACTAAAAAACAGCTGCAGAAAATAAATAAGTAATTAGACGGGTCCATTGGTACCGGTTGGTGGCTCCAACCGGGACCAATGCCCCTCTTTAGTCACGGTTGGCGGCTCCAACCGGGGCCAATGCCCCTCTTTAGTCCCGGGTGGTGGCACCAACCGGGACCAAAGGTCTTTGTTTCCCGCCCTTTGGGCTGCTGAAAAGAGGCCTTTGGTCCCGGTTGGTGCCACCAACCGGGACTAAAGGGGGCATTGGTCCCGGTTTGTGCCACGAACCGGGACCAAAGCCTTTGCTATATAAGTAGCACTTAGGAAAATTTCAGAACCGCATCCCCACTTCGATCTCTCCTCCTCCTCTCCCGACGCCGCGCGCTGTCCCCTGCCGCCACCTCGCCGTCGCCGCCCCGCCCCGACGCCGTCGCCGCCCCGCCCCGCCCTGCTGCCCCGACGTCGCCGCCCTG
>NC_041388.1:385536366-385537776 GCF_002162155.2 Triticum dicoccoides
TTTTGCTTGCCTGGCACTTCTGAAGATAACATTGAGTCTTCATCAGTGTCAACGATCACATCATCGGTATCATGTCTATCGAGAGGGGACAAATACCGGCAACACAGAAGGGAACACAATCAATGCAATGCACAATATGATGCATGATCATGACATGGCAAAATGAATGTGTTTTGAGCTAATGCAACTAGCAATAGATTAAATGAAGTTGGTTTGAATACAAGATTCAAATTTAAACTCCATATGTGATTATTCAAATGTCATTTAATTGATTTGTGCTAAACAGCAGCTATAAGTTGTTCTAACATGCATGAAAATGGTACAGATGGATTCCTTGAATTTTTCTGATAATTTTTCATATATAAATTATTTAATTTGGAGTTACGGTTAATTTTCTATGATTTTTAGAAGTTTTAGGTATTTTCTGGAATTTCTTATATAAAAAAAATAAATTCAGAAAATAAGTTACTGCGTCAGCATGACGTCGGCATGACGTCAGCAAGTCAAACGCATCGACCAGGTCAAACCTGACCAGTGGGGTCCACTGGTCAGTGACCCAGTCAACTAACCAAGTTAGTTAGCCCTAACTAACTTAGTTAGCCGGGCGGGGCCCGCATGTCAGTGGCTCACCTAATTAACTAAATTATTTAACACTAACTAACCTAGCACTAACTAAGCAGGCGCCTGGGCCCACATGTCAGGGGGTCAAACCCCGGGTCAAACCCGCCGGAGTTGACCCGCGGCTTGTCGCCGGCAACGCCAGCAACGGCGGAGGGCGTCGGAAACGCTCCTTCGACGACCAAATCGGCGACTGAGGGGCTCTACGCGTAGCTGGGAGTCGCCCGCATCCATTTATGCAAACGGGAGGGGCTGAGGTGGCCCGAGCTCACCGGAACGGGGCCCGCGGCGGCGACCGGAGCACGGCGAGGTCGGGGTTGGCGCTAGAGGGCACGGCAGGTCGCACGGGTGGGCGCGCTCGGCTCCTGGAAGGGTGCTGAGCACGTTGCCGTGCTCGGGGGTTAGCTACGGTGGCTCTAGCCCCGTCTGCGTCATCGCCGGCGGCGAGGAACGGTCGGCTCCGACAATCGGGGCGGTTAGAAGGCACAGACGGGCACGGGGAGAGAGGGGAAATGGACAGGGGCTCACGAGGGGTCGGGAGAGAAGCTCGGTGGGCTCGGGGAAGCCTCTGCAACGGCGAATTGACGACGGCGATCTTCGGGCACCGGAGATGAAGACGACGGCGCTCCGGTCGACTGCGGCCTCCTCTGGTCGCGTGCGTCGCGTGTGTAGCTTCACGGGGTCAGGGCGGAGCTCAGGGACGCATAGTGGGAGCGAGGGGGTGGCTGTGGCTGCGGCGAACGGCGTCGGTGGCGACGGCTGCGCTCGGCACGAGAGGGAGAGAGGAACAGA
>NC_041388.1:385538043-385645392 GCF_002162155.2 Triticum dicoccoides
GGGGGTCGGGGCGGCGCCGAGGAGATGACGCGCGGCGTCGCGGTGGCCAGGCGATGCAGACGAGCAGGGTGGTGGCGTGGCGAGCTCGGGCGCGCGCGCCGTGTCCCTCCTCTGCCTACTGGCGCGAGGAGGAAGGCGACAGGGAAGGGAGGCGGCGGTGGGCTGGGCCAGCGGGAGGAGCTGGCCAGCTGGGCCGGCTACAGGTAAGTGGCCCAGGTAATTCCCTTCTCTCTCTGTCTTTTTCTAATTAATTCAGTTTTCTATTTTGCAGGTTTGTTTCGAATTTGGTTTTGAAACCAATTCAATTTATTTTGCTTCTGACAATATTTTTAGGAGCTAAAAGAATTAAAACAATGCTCCACAAAATATTTCAGAATTATTGGACCTATATTTATTTAATAGTAGATATAAATCCAATTCAAATAATTATTGATTTAATTCAAATGCCCAAATTAAATGTTTCTGAGACACCAAAAATATTGGTTTGGATTTTGCCTCTTGCCAATATTTCCAGAGAATAACAGGAACATTTTCTTGGACTTATTTGAAGCAATTTTTATCTTGATCATTTTTTTTAAAAGGATTCTGAGGCTTTTGAAAATTCCCCAATTCAAATTTTCATTTGAATTTAAACATGATGCACACACCAGACAGCACCAGAAGCTAGGGATGTGACAACTCACCCCCACAATTTAAACATGATGCACACACCAGACAGCACCAGAAGCTAGGGATGTGACAACCTCACGCGCGCACACGCGCCCCGCCTCATCCCGGCTCGCCCATACCCCCTATCACCCTTGGCTTTCGCTCCGTCCCGCCCTGGTGCCGCCTCACTCCCGCGCCGTGGCCACCCCTTTGCTGCTGCTTTGCTCCTGGCCATCGCACCGCGCCGCCCCCTGCGTCCGCCTCCGCTTGCCGTGGCCGCCCGGCGAGCCCCGCCGTGGCCACGGCCTCATCTCGCGTCCTGGCGGGCAGCGCCCCGCCCGCGCCCGTTGGGTTCATCCGCCCGCACCTGGGCGTGTGCCCGCTCGGGCCGCGCCCTTCGCCCGCTAGCGTCCGGCGCCCACTAAGGCCCCTGGGCCTAGGATGTTGGGGCCCCACGCCCAAAACACAAAAAAGAGAGGATTAATAATAATAATAATAAAATTAATTAATTAATTAACTAAATTAATTGACCATGTTTAGTTAACTAATTAACTCTACTTAACCTGCTAATTACATGTTAACAAATTGTTAGTCTTCAGCCTATGACATGTGGGACCCACCGTCAGTTTGACCAGTCAACACTCATTGACTGCTGACGTCAGCATGACATCATGTTGATGTCATAAATCCATTTTCGAATTAATTTAAATAATTAATTTAATTCCAGAGATTAATAAAATCTTTAGAAAATCATATCTTTTAATCCGTAACTCGGATTAAATTATTTTCAACGTGAAAGTTGCTCTGAACGACGAGACAAATCCGAATACGTAGCCCATTCATCCACCACACACCCCTAACACATCAAACTCGCAACTTTCCCCCTCCGGCTCCTTTGCCCGAAAATGCGAAACACCGGGGATACTTTACCGGATGTTCCCCCCTTCACCGGTATCACCTCATACCGCATTTGGGCACGCCTAGCATCACGCTTTGCTTTGTCATGCATTGTTATGCATCTGATTGCATTATATTCACTGTTTGCTCCCCCCCTCTTCTCTCGCTAGACACCGAGCCCGACGCCGCTGCTACCCAGTACGACTACGGTGTTGATGACCCCTCTCTCTTGCCAGAGCAACCAGGCAAGCCCCCCGCTTTGATCACCAAATATTGCCTATTCTTCTCTCTACTGCTCGCATTAGAGTAGTGTAGCATGTTACTGCTTTCCGTTAATCCTATCCTGATGCATAGCCTGTCCTTGCTACTACTGTTGTTACCTTTACCTGCAATCCTAATGCTTAGTATAGGATGCTAGTTTATCATCAGTGGCCTTGCATTCTTGTCCGTCTGCCATGCTATACTATCGGGCCGTGATCACTCGGGAGGTGATCACGGGTATATACTATATACTTTATACATGATACATGTGATGACTAAAGTCGGGTTGGCTCGAGGAGTACCCGCGGTTGATTCACGAATTGGGGATCTTTATAGGATGACTATATACTTTATACATACTTTCCCGATGGCCCTCTGTGTGGATCTTTTTGGCGAAGCGACAGGGCAGGTTGAGACCACCTAGGAGAGAGGTGGGCCTGACCCTGGTCGGTGTTCGCGGTTATTTCAAGATAACACGTTTAACGAGATCTTGGTATTTGATCTGAGTCTGGCCACTGGCCTATACACACTAACCATCTATGCGGGGACAGTTATGGGCACTCGACGTCATGGTATCAGCCGAAGCCTTCGTGATGTCAGCGACTGAGTGGCGCACGCCGGATTGGACTGTAAGCCTACTCTTGTATTAAGGGGGCTAGTTCTGCTTCCGACCGCCCTCGCAACGTGCAGGTGTGCAATGGGCGATGGGCCCAGACCCCTACGCCATAGGATTTAGACCGGCATGCTGACCTCTCTGTTGTGCCTAGGTAGGGCTGCGACGTGTTGATCTTCCGAGGCCGGTCATGACCCCGGAAAGTGTGTCCGACCAAATGGGATCGAGCATGTTGGGTTATGTGGTTCACCCCTGCAGGGAAGTTAATCTATTCGAATAGCCGTGATCTTCGGTAACAGGACGACTTGGAGTCGTACCTTGACCTTATGACAACTAGAACCAGATACTTAATAAAACACACCCTTCCAAGTGCCAGATACAACCCGGTGGTCGCTCTCTAACAGGGAGACGAGGAGAGGATCGCCGGGTAGGATTATGCTACACGATGCTACTTGGTGGACTTACCTTCTGCTCTCTTCTACATGCTGCAAGATGGAGGTGGCCTGAAGCGTAGTCTTCGATAGTACTAGCTATCCCCCTCTTATTCCGGCATTCTGCAGTTCAGTCCACATATGATACCCTTATTCCATTTGATACCAATGCATACATAGTAGTGTAGCTCCTTGCTTGCGAGTACTTTGGATGAGTACTCACGGTTGCTTTGCTCCCTCTTTTCCCCCTTTCTATACTCGATTGTTGCAACCAGATGTTGGAGCCCAGGAGCCAGATGCCACCGTCGACTACTACTACTACTACTCGGGAGGTGCCTACTACTACGTGCAGCCCGCTATCGACGACCAGGAGTAGTTTAGGAGGATCCGAGGCAGGAGGCATGCGCCTCTTTCGATCTGTATTCCAGTTTGTGCTAGCCTTCTTAAGGCAAACTTGTTTAACTTATGTCTGTACTCAGATATTGTTGCTTCCGCTAACTCGTCTATGATCGAGCTCTTGTATTCGAGCCCTCGAGGCCCCTGGCTTGTAATATGATGCTTGTATGACTTATTTTATTTGTAGAGTTGTGTTGTGATATCTTCCCATGAGTCCCTGATCTTGATCGTACACGTTTCCGTGTATGATTAGTGTACGGTTGAATCGGGGGCGTCACATGTATTGTTGCCATCGAGGATAAAAAGATGGGGTTTATATCATATTGCTTGAGTTTATCCATCTACATCATGTCATCTTTCCTAATGCGTTACTCTGTTCTTATGAACTTAATACTCTAGATGCATGCTGGATAGCGGTCGATGTGTGGAGTAATAGTAGTAGATGCAAAATTGTTTTGGTCTACTTGTTGCGGACGTGATGCCTATATACATGATCATGCCTAGATATTCTCATAAGTATTCACTTTTCTATCAATGTCTCGACAGTAATTTGTTCACCCACCGTAGAATTTGCTATCTTAAGAGAAGCCACTAGTGAAACCTATGGCCCCCGGGTCTATCTTCCATCATATTATTTCCATATCAATTTGCTATTTCTATTACCGTTTATTTTGCAATCTTTATTTTCCAATCTATATCATAAAAATACAAAAAAAATATCTTATTATCTTTATCAGATCTCACTTTCATAAGTGACCGTGAAGGATTGACAACCCCTTTATCGCGTTGGTTGCGAGGTTCTTGTTTGTTTGTGCAGGTACTAGGTGACTTGTGTGTTACCTCCTACTGGATCGATACCTTGGTTCTCAAAAACTGAGGGAAATACTTACGCTATTGTGCTGCATCACCCTTTCCTCTTCAAGGGAAAACCAATGCATGCTCAAGAGGTAGCAAGAGGGTTGTTGGTGATGACGATAGCTTCGATTTCCCCCTCCTGGAGGGAAGTTCCCTCGGTGGAATCGCTCCGCCGGAGGGCAAAAGTGCTCCTGCCCAAGTTCCGCCTCGAGACGGCGGCACTCCGTCCCGAAAGTCATCCCCTTATTTTTTTCTAGGTCCAAATGACTTACATACCAGAAGATGGGCACCAGAGGAGGGTTGGGCTAACCACAACCCACCAGGGCGCGCCTGGGGGCCTAGTGCACCCTGGTGTCTTGTCGTCACCAGGTGGCGCCCCTTGATGTGGCTTGAACTATGTGGGTATTTCCCAAAAGAGGAATGGATGATGCAGCACATTGATACGTCTACAACGTATCTATAATTTTTGATTGCTCCATGCTATTATATATTCTATTTTGGATGTTAAATGGGCTTATTTATACACTTTTATAATATTTTTGGGACTAACCTATTAACCAAATGACCAGCCCAAATTGCTATTTTTTGCCTATTTCAGTGTTTCACAGAAAAAGAATATCAAACGGAGTCCAAATGGAATGAAACCATCGGGAGCGTGATTTCTGGAACAAACGTGATCTAGAGGACTTGGAGTGGACGTCAAGCAACCAACAAGGAAGCCACGAGGCAGGGGCACGCCCTCCACCCTCGTGGGCCCCTCATGGGCACTCTCACCCTTCCATCATTGCTAGCCTCTTCGGTGTCGTGCATTGCCCTTTCTCACCTTGAGAGTTGGTGCAAACTTCGCTGGTGCATCCAAACCCCATGATACGATACGCTCTATCACACATAAACCTCCTTATATCTTCCTCAAAACAGCCACCATACCTACTTATTATGGCATTTCCATAGTCATCCCGAGATATATTGCCATGCAACTTTCCACCGTTCCGTTTATTATGACACACATCATCATTGCCATACTGCCTTGCGTGATCATGTAGTTGACATTGTATTTGTGGCAAAGCCACCATTCACAATTTTTTCATACATGTCACTCATGAGTCATTGCACATCCCGGTACACCACCGGAGGCATTCATATAGAGTCATATCTTGTTCTAGTATCGAGTTGTAATCATTGAGTTGTAAATAAATAGAAGTGTGATGATCATCATTAATAGAGCATTGTCCCAAATAAAAAAAGATAAAGGCCAAATAAAAAAATATGGCCCAATAATAATAATAAAAAGGGGCACTGCTACTATCATTTTTTTCCACACTTGTGCTTCAAAGTAGCACCATGATCTTTATGATAGAGAGTCTCTTGTTTTGTCATTTTCATATACTAGTGGGAGTTTTTCATTATAGAACTTGGCTTGTATATTCCAACAATGGGCCTCCTCAAGTGCCCTAGGTCTTCGTAAGCCAGCAAGTTGGATGCACACCCACTTAGTTTCCTTTGTTGAGCTCTCATACATTTATAGCTCTAGTGCCTCTGTTGCATGGAAATCCCTACTCCTTGCATTGACATCAATTGATAGGCATCTCCCTACCCCATTGATTGGCCGCATCAATGTGAGACTTTATCCTTTTTGTCTTCTCCACATAACCCCCTTCATTATATTCTATTCCACCCATAGTGCTATATCCATGGCTCACGCTCATGTATTGCGTGAAAGTTGAAAAAAGTTTGAGATTACTAAAGTATGAAACAATTGCTTGGCTTGTCATCGGGCTTGTGCCTGACGAGAGCATTCTTGGGTGACGAAATTGGAGCATGACCAAACTATATGATTTTGTAGGGATGAACTTTCTTTGGCCATGTTATTTTGAGAAGACATGATCGCTTAGTTAGTATGCTTGAAGTATTATTATTTTTATGTAAATATTAAAAAAATTTCTTGAATCTTTCGGATCTGAAAATTCATGCTATAATAAAGAAAATTACATTGAGAAATATGTTAGGAAGCATTCCCCATCAAAAATTCTGTTTTTATCATTTACCTACTCGAGGACGAGCAGGAATTAAGCTTGGGGATGCTTGATACGTCTCCAATGTATCTATAATTTTTGATTGCTCCATGTTATTATATATTCTGTTTTGGATATTTAATGGGCTTATTTATACACTTTTATATTATTTTTGGGACTAACCTATTAACCAAAGGCCTAGCCCAAATTGTTGTTTTATACCTATTTCAGTGTTTCGTAGAAAAAGAATATCAAGCGGAGTCCAAACGGAATGAAACCTTCGGGAGCATGATTTTTGGAACAAATGTGATCCAGAGGACTTGGAGTGGACGTCAAGCAACCAACGAGGAAGTCACGAGGCAGGGGGCGCGCCTACCCCCCCTGGGCGCGCCCTCCACCCTCATGGGCCCCTCGTGGCTCCACCGACCTACTTCTTCCTCCTATATATACCTACGTACCCTGAAAACATCAGGGAGCACCACGAAAACCTAATTCCACCGCCGCAACCTTCTGTACCCAAGAGATCCCATCTTGGGGCCTTTTCCGGAGCTCCGCCGGAGGGGGCATTAATCACGTAGGGCCTCTACATCAACTCCATGGCCCCTCCGATGATGTGTGAGTAGTTTACCTCAGACCTTCGGGTCCATAGTTATTAGCTAGATGGCTTCTTCTCTCTCTTTGGATCTCAATACAAAGTTCTCCTTGATTCTCTTGGAGATCTATTGGATGTAATCTTCTTTTGCGGTGTGTTTGTCGAGATCCGATGAATTGTGGGTTTATGATCCAGATTATCTATGAAAAATATTTTAATCTTCTCTGAATTCTTTTATGTATGATTGGTTATCTTTGCCAGTCTCTTCGAATTTTCAGATTGGTTTGGCCTACTAGATCAATCTTTCTTGCAATGGGAGAAGTGCTTAGCTTTGGGTTCAACCTTGCGGTGCTCGATCCCAGTGACAGTAGGGGAAACGACACGTACTGTATTGTTGCCATCGAGGATAAAAAGATGGGGTTTATATCATATTGCATGAGTTTATCCCTCTACATCATGCCATCTTGCTTAAAGCATTACTCCGTTCATATGACCTTGATACTCTAGATGCATGCTGGATAGCAGTCGATGTGTGTAGTAATAGTAGTAGATGCAGGCAGGAGTCGGTCTACTTGTCACGGACGTGATGCCTATGTACATGATCATACCTAGATATTCTCATAACTATGCTCAACTCTATCAATTGCTCGACAGTAATTTGTTCACCCACCGTAATACTTATGATATCTTGAGAGAAGCCACTAGTGAAACCTATGGCCCCCGGGTCTGTTTTCCATCATACAAGTTTCCAATATATTTTATTTTGCAATCTTTACTTTCAATATATATCATAAAAATACCAAAAATATTTATCTTATTATTATTATCTCAATTAGATCTCACTCTTGCAAGTGGCCGTGAAGGAATTGACAACCCCTTTATCGCGTTGGTTGCGAGGTTCTTATTTGTTTGTGTAGGTACGAGGTGACTCGCGCGTGGTCTCCTACTGGATTGATACCTTGGTTCTCAAAAACTGAGGGAAATACTTACGCTGCTTTGCTGCATCACCCTTTCCTCTTCAAATGGAAAACCAACGCATGCTCAAGAGGTAGCAAGAAGGATTTCTGGTGCCGGTGCCGGGGAGATCTACGCCAAGTCAAGACATACCAAGTACCCATCATAACTCTTATACTTCGCATTGCATTATTTGCCATTTGCCTCTCGTTTTCCTCTCCCCCACTTCACCCTTGCCATTTTATTCGCCCTCTTTTCCTTTCGCCCTCTCTTTCTGTTCGCTTTTTCTTTGCTTGTTTTCTTGCGTGTTGGATTGCTTGCTTGTCACGATGGCTCAAGATAATACTAAATTGTGTGACTTTGCCAATACCAACAATAATGATTTTATTCGCACTCTGATTGCTCCTCTTACCGATGCTGAATCTTGTGAAATTAATACTGCTTTGCTGAATCTTGTCATGAAAGATCTGTTTTATGGTCTTCCTAGCGAAGAGGCCGCTACCCACCTAAACAACTTTGTTAATTTGTGTGATATGCAAAAGAAGAAAGATGTGTACAATGATATTGTTAAACTTAAGCTATTTCCGTTTTCACTTAGAGATCGTGCTAAAGCTTGGTTTCGTCTTTGCCTAAAAATAGTATTGATTCTTGGAATAAGTGCAAAGATGCTTTTATCTCTAAGTATTTTCCTCCCGCTAAGATCATCTCTCTTAGAAACGATATTATGAATTTTAAGCAACTTGATCATGAACATGTTGCACAATCTTGGGAGAGGATGAAATTAATGATACATAATTTCCCTACACATGGTTTGAACATGATTATACAAAAAAATTATGCCATATTGAATTTTGCTTCTAGAAATCTTTTAGATTCGGCCGCAGGAGGCACTTTTATGGAAATCACTTTAGGAGAAGCTACCAAACTCTTAGATAATATTATGTTTAATTATTCTCAATGGCACACTAAAAGATCTACTAGTAAAAAAGTGCATGCAATTGGAGAGATTAATGTTTTGAGTAGAAAGATGGATGAACTTATGAAATTGTTTGCTAATAAGAGTGCTCCTACTGATCCTAATGATATGCCTTTGTCTACTTTGATTGAGAATAATAATGAATCTATGGATGTGAATTTTTTTGGTAGGAACAATTTTGGTAACAACGCGTATAGAGTTAATTGTAAGTCTAGGTTGTTTCCTAGTAATTCCTTTAATAATTATGGTAATTCCTACAACAATTCTTATGGAAATTATAATAAGATGCCCTCTGATTTTGAATCTAGTATTAAAGAATTTATTAGTTTGCAAAAGGGTTTCAATGCTTTGATTGAAGAAAAATTGCTTAAGATTGATAAGTTGGCTAAGAACATGGATATAATTTCTCTTGATGTTGATTCTTTCAAACTTAGATATATTCCACCTAAGCATGATATCAATGAGTCTCTCAAAGCTATGAGAATTTCCATTGATGAGTGCAAAGAAAGAACCGCTAGAATGCGTGCTAAAAAGGATTGCTTTGTGAAAGCATGTGCTTCTAGTTTTCATGATAAGAAAGATGAAGATCTAAAAGTAATTGATGTGTCCCCTATTAAATCTTTGTTTTGCAATATGAATCTTGATAATGATGGGAATGGAGATGAGTCAACTTTAGTTAGAAGGCGTCCCAATGATTCGGAGTTTTTAGATCTTGATTCGAAAATTGATAAAAGTGGGATTGGAGAGGTCAAAAACTTTAAATAGCAATGAACCCACTATCTTGGATTTCAAGGAATTTAATTATGATAATTGTTCTTTAATAGATTGTATTTCCTTGTTGCAATCCGTGCTAAATTCTCCGCATGCTTATAGTCAAAACAAAGCTTTTACTAAACATAACATATTGTTGATGCTTTAATGCAATCTTATGAAGAAAAGCTTGAATTGGAAGTTTCTATCCCTAGAAAACTTCATGATGAGTGGGAACCTACTATTAAAATTAAAATTAAAGATCATGAATGACGTGCTTTGTGTGATTTTGGTGCTAGTGTTTCCATGATTCCCAAAACTTTATGTGATTTGCTAGGTTTCCGTGAATTTGATGATTGTTCTTTAAACTTGCATCTTGCGAATTCCACCATTAAGAAACCTATGGGAAGAATTAATGATGTTCTTATTTTTGCAAATAGGAATTATGTGCCCGTGGATTTCATTTTTCTTGATATAGATTGCAATCCTTCATGTCCTATTATTCATGGTAGACCTTCCCTTAGAACGATTGGTGCAATTATTGATATGAAGGAAGGGAATATTAGATTCCAATTTCTGTTAAGGAAAGGCATGGAACACTTCCCTAGAAAGAAAATTAACTTACCATGTGAATCTATTATGAGAGCCACTTATGGATTGCATACCAAAGATGGCAATACCTAGATCTATCCTCACTTTTATGCCTAGCTAGGGGCGTTAAACGATAGAACTTGTTGGGAGGCAACCCAATTTTATTTTATTTTTCTTGCTTTTTGTTCCTGTTTAGTAATAAATAATTTATCTAGCCTCTGTTTTGGTTGTGTTTTTTGTGTTTAATTAGTGCTTGTGCCAAGTAGAACCGTTGGGAAGACTTGGGGAAACTCTTTGCGATCTTGCTGTAAAAGACAGAAACTTTCGCCCTCACGAGATTTGCAGCCATTTTTATTGGAGAGTGCTATTTAGTTAATTATTTTTGAAGATGATTAATAGATAAATTACTCACGTCCAGAAATTTATTTTAGAATTTTAGGGGTTCCATAATTTTGCGTTAGTTACAGATTACTATAGACGGTTCTGTTGTTGACAGATTCTGTTTTTCGTGTGTTGTTTGCTTATTTTGATGAATCTATGGCTAGTAATGGAGTTTATAAACCATAGAGAAGTTGGAATACAGTAGGTTTAACACCAATATAAATAAAGAATGAGTTTGTTACAGTACCTTGAAGTGGTGTTTTGTTTTCTTTCGCTAACGGAGCTCACGAGATTTTCTGTTAAGTTTTGTGTTGTGAAGTTTTCAAGTTTTGGGTAAAGATTTGATGGATTATGGAATAAGGAGTGTCAAGAACCTAAGCTTGGGGATGCACAAGGCACCCCAAGTTAAATCCAAGGACACCAAAAAGCCTAAGCTTGGGGATGCCCCGGAAGGCATCCCCTCTTTTGTCTTCGTTCATCGGTAACTTTACTTGGAGCTATATTTTTATTCACCACATGATATGTGTTTTCCTTGGAGTGTCTTGTATGATTTGAGTCTTTGCTTTTTAGTTTACCACAGTCATCTTTGCTGTAGACATCTTTTTAGGAGACACATTGAGGGAGTCCTGGATTACGGGGTCTCCGGACAGCCGGACTATATCCTTTGGCCGGACTGTTGGACTATGAAGATACAAGATTGAAGACTTCGTCTCGTGTCTGGATGGGACTCTCCTTGGTGTGACAGGAAAGCTAGGCAATACGGATATGTATATCTCCTCCCTTGTAACCGACCTTGTGTAACTCTAGCCCCCTCCGGTGTCTATATAAACCGGAGGGTTTAGTCCGTAGGACAATATACAATCATACCATAGGCTAGCTTCTAGGGTTTAGCCTCTACGATCTCGTGGTAGATCAACTCTTGTAATACTCATATCATCAAAAACAATCAAGCAGGATGTAGGGTATTACCTCCATCAAGAGGGCCCGAACCTGGGTAAACATCGTGTCCCCTTCCTCCTGTTACCATCCGCCTTAGACGCACAGTTCGGGACCCCCTACCCGAGATCCGCCGGTTTTGACACCGACATTGGTGCTTTCATTGAGAGTTCCACTGTGCCGTCACCATAAGGCTCGATGGCTCCTTCGATCATCAGTAATGATGCGGTCCAGGGTGAGGTTTTCCTTCCCGGACAGATCTTCGTATTCGGCGGCTTCGCACTGCGGGCCAATTCGCTTGGCCATCTGGAGCAGATTGAGAGCTACGCCCCTGGCCATCAGGTCAGATTTGGAAACTTGAAATACACGGCCGACATCCGCGGAGACTTGATCTTCGACGGATTCGAGCCCATGTCGGACGCGCCACACAGTCGCGACGAGCATGACGTAACTCTGTCGTCGGACAATGTTCGGGAGATCGCATCTGCAACTACTCCGGCCATTAATCCGGAGCAAGTCGTGCCATCCGAGAGCGGAGGGATGGACCCCACCATGGAGGCCGCACTCTCAGCGGCGATAGAGCCGGATACTGACTTCACCCCTTACGAGAGCCGTGTCGCCGAACCACTGGATTCATCTCCGGCCATGGACTCTGAGCCGCTTACATCCGTACCCATCGAATCCTACTGGGCGCCGATCATGGAGTTCACCTCCGCGGATATCTTTCAGCACTCGACCTTCAGCGATGTGCTAAATTCATTAAGGTCTCTCTCCCTGTCAGGAGAACCTTGTCCGGACTATGTCCGGCTAGAATGGGATGCGGGCGACGAAGAAATTCGCTGCCCGCCCACCACCCACTTAGTAGCCACTGTCGAAGACTTAACCGACATGCTCGACTTCGACGGTATGGACGACGACGCCGGAGACGAACAGGAACCACCGCCCACAGGGTGCTGGACCGCCACCTCAGCATATGATATATACATGGTGGACACCCCCAAAGAAGGCAATGGCGACGAGACAGCAGAGGATGACCCCTCCAAGAAGCAACCCAAACGCCGATGTCAGCGGAGCCACTCTAAGTCCGCCACAACAAGAGCAGTGATACTGGCATAGGAGATAATAACACTCCGGATAGTGCCGAAGACAACAACAATCCCCTCCAGCACGATGTACAGCCAGAGGACGAACAAGCTAGCCCCCCAGAGCGGGCAGCAGATGGAGAACCGGAGGAGGACAATTACATGCCTCTCTCTGAAGACGAGGCGAGCCTCGGCGACGAAGAATTTATCGTGCCTGAGGACCCCGTCGAGCAAGAGCGCTTCAAGTGCCAGCTTATGGCCACGGCAAATAGCCTGAAGAAAAAGCAGCAACAGCTTCAAGCTGATCAAGACTTGCTAGCAGACAGGTGGACCGAAGTCCTTGCGGCCGAGTATGAACTCGAGCGCCCCTCCAAGAGTTACCCAAAACGCAGGTTGCTACCTCACCTCGAGGAGGAAGCATTGAAACTTCAATCACCAGTGTACGATGCGGCTGACCGACCACCTCATGGCCGAGCCAGAGAGGCGTTTCAGCCTAAAGTTCAGCCTGCACCCCACCGCCACTCAATCAAAAATACTAAGGCCCAGAACAACCCAAGGGACCTGCGAGGCGTATTGGACAGTAAGGCAAAAATCGCAAGGTCAATATACGGGTCACGGACACGCGCGCCAACACGGGACGATGATCGTCGCGTCGGATACACCAAGAGTAAATCCGTCCGGACCGAATACAGCAGACAAGATTCATATGAACTGCGTCGGGATATAGCTCGGCACAGAGGCGCCACACACCCCCTATTCACCCTGTGTGTTCGGTTTATTCGGTTTACATGGTTCGATTTATACAGTTTTTCAGTTTGTACGGTATTAATACTTCGATAAATATGGTATGAAATTAAAATATGGTTCGGTTTCAGTATATACCAAATTATTTTGGTATGGTTTCGGTATATACCATAAAAACCAAAGTTGACACGAATTTGGAAATGACGTAATAATAATTAGCAAATTTATGACTCAAAACACATACTATTCTACACAAACAGTATATGACTATATATATAAGTATATATGCATGCATTGATTCATCTGTTGATGGTTATGGACGTGCTTAGCATTTTAAAAATAGAAAAATGACTATGTTACAAGAAAAAATTACGTGCTTAGTAGTGCATTTGACTCATGTACAAGAAAAATGACAACTTGTATGGTTGTTCATCTCAAGAAATATAAATTTATTTTTTACTTCGATTTATTCGGTTAACCGTTCGGTTTTCCGGTATATACCATAAAAACCAAGTTCAAATCGGTATGAAAAGTTCATACCATACCGAAACCAGAAACCATAAAAACCATAAAATTGGTTCGGTTCGGTTTATTTTCGGTATGGTTTTTCAGTTCGGTTTTTAAATGCACAGAGTGACCCCCTATGCTTCACTAATGAAGTTATGAATCATGAATTCTCGGAGGGTTTCAAACCCGTAAATATTGAATCATACGATGGCACAACAGATCCCGCTGTATGGATTGAGGATTTCCTCCTTCACATCCACATGGCTCGCGGTGATGATCTACACGCCATCAAATACCTCCCACTAAACTCAAAGGACTAGCCCGGCATTGGCTGAACAGCTTGCCAGCAGAGTCCGTCGGCAGTTGGGAGGATCTAGAAGACGCATTTCTTGACAACTTCCAGGGCACTTATGTGCGGCCACTGGATGCTGATGACTTGAGCCACATAACCCAGCAGCCAGGGGAATCGGCCAGACAATTCTGGACACGGTTCCTGACTAAGAAAAACCATATTGTAGACTGTCCGGACGCAAAGGCCCTAGCGACAGTCAAGCATAACATCCGTGACGAGTGGCTCGCCCGCCATCTCGGCCAGGAGAAGCCGAAATCTATGGCAGCCCTCACAACACTCATGACCCGCTTTTGCGTGGGCGAGGATAGCTGGCTGGCTCATAGCAACAACACATCGAGGAATCCGGACACCTCGGATACCAAAGATGTTAACGGTAGGCAACATCATAACAGACCAAAGCGCCGCAATAACGGCGATAACATCGAAGGTACGACAGTAAATGCCGGATTCAGAGGCTCTAGATCCGGTCATCGGAAAAAGCCATTTAAAAGAAATACTCTAGCTCCGTCCAGCTTGGATCGCATACTGGATCGCTCGTGTCAAATCCACGGCACCCCCGACAAGCCAGCCAATCACACCAACAGAGAATGTTGGGTGTTCAAGTAGGCCGGCAAGTTAAATGCCGAAAACAGGGACAAGGGGCTGCATAGCGATGACGAGGAGGAGCCCCGGCCGCCGAACACAAGAGGACAGAAGGGGTTTCCCCCACAAGTGAAGACGGTGAACATGATATACGCAACCCACATTCCCAAGAGGGAGCGGAAGCATGCACTAAGGGACGTCTACGCGATGGAGCCCGTCGCCCCAAAGTTCAACCCATGGTCTGCTTGCTCGATCACCTTCGATCGCACGGACCACCCCACTAGCATCCGTCATGGCGGATCCGCCGCACTGGTCCTAGACCCCATCATTGACGGATTTCACCTCACTTGAGTCCTTATGGACGGCGGCAACAGCCTGAACTTGCTCTATCAGGATACAGTAAGAAAAATGGGTATCGATCCCTCGAGGATCAAACCCAGCAAAACCACCTTTAAAGGGGTCATCCCAGGTGTAGAAGCCCATTGCACAGGCTCAATCACACTGGAAGTGGTCTTCGGATCACCGGACAACTTCCGAAGCAAAAAGTTAATCTTTGATATCGTCCCGTTTCGCAGTGGCTATCACGCACTGCTCGGACGGACAACATTTGCAAAATTTAATGTAGTGCCGCATTATGCATACCTCAAGCTCAAGATGCCAGGACCCAGGGGGGTCATAATAGTAAATGGAAACACAGAACGCTCGCTCCGCACGGAAGAGCACACTGCGACCCTTGCAATAGAAGCACAAAGCAACCTTTTAAGGCAGACCACTAATTCGGCGTCACAGCCCCCGGACACCTTCAAGCGAGTTTGGAACAAGCTGCAACAGGATCGCCTGGCACGATCAGAGCTCGCCTAGCAATTCGGCCCCTGTCCCAGTCCCAGTCAAGCGACAAAATCCATGCCGCGCGTTCACCCAGTGCGTTTGGTTTATTCGGTTTACATGGTTCGATTTATACGGTTTTTCAGTTTGTATGGTATTAATACTTCGATAAATATGGTATGAAATTAAAATACGGTTCGGTTTCGGTATATACCAAATTATTTCGGTATGGTTTCGGTATATACCATAAAAACCAAAGTTGACACGAATTTGGAAATGACGTAATAATAATTAGCAAATTTATGACTCAAAACACATACTATTCTACACAAATAGTATATGACTATATATATAAGTATATATGCATGCATTGATTCATCTGTTGATGGTTATGGACGTGCTTAGCATTTTAAAAATAGAAAAATGACTATGTTACAAGAAAAAATTACGTGCTTAGTAGTGCATTTGACTCATGTACAAGAAAAATGACAACTTGTATGGTTGTTCATCTCAAGAAATATAAATTTATTTTTTACTTCAGTTTATTCGGTTAACCGTTCGGTTTTCCGGTATATACCATAAAAACCAAGTTCAAATCGGTATGAAAAGTTCATACCATACCGAAACCAGAAACCATAAAAACCATAAGATTGGTTCGGTTTGGTTTATTTTCGGTATGGTTTTTCGGTTCGGTTTTTAAATGCATAGAGTGACCACGTGTACATAACTATGCACTGAAAATACCATGGACATAGGCCGGGGCACGATCAGGACACGCCCCGCAACATGGCTTAACCGCCCTCGGGGCTGTATACCTTTATCATTCCTTTTCTCTTTCAGGGACTAACCCTCCGGAAGCCCTTTCCGGCAGTGCGATTGCCGGACACATTCCGGAAGCGACAAGCTCAGATGAACACGGGAACCCCCAGGTGGTCTCTAATAATAATCGATATACCCTTTTTTACTATCTATGTGCAGCTTGCCCGGGGATAGGACATTTCGAATTGTCCTACTTTCTGCTTATTGCACTACTTGTACCAGTACGCTTTGATGTATTATTTAAATAACAATGCATATCGATAGTCTATCATTGCATTATTTAAGTTTTTTTCTTTTCTCTCTTATATGTCCATTTATGACAATCTGCACACGTAGGTTCGGGTACGGTAAGTACGCCAGGGGCTCTCGTTTACCCCATAGTACGGCGCAAGAAGTCCGAACACTTTCGACAGTGCGGCACCCCGAACTTATAGCATTATATGCATCAGCTCCAAATCATGTCTTTGGTCAAATGTTGGGTTTGCCTGGCTCCCATGCTTTGGTACCTTATGTTCCGTTATATCGGCCAAGGTAGCGGTGGGAGAACTACTGCGATTGTGTCCTGGTTCTTCCGGACGAGCACCTCAGTAGAGAAAGCCGAAAACTGACTGTCATGATAAGGCGAGAGACTGGTCGCTGTTCGAGAGGTCTCAAGTCCTTAAAGACTTTTTCCGCTTCGAGCGAGGAGTCGGCCTTGTCCGGCTTAGGCGTGTATAGTGCCCCAAATTCGGCCCTCCGAATACCAGGGGCTTCGCCAAAATTTAAAATTCTAGACTTCTATGGCTAAGTGAGAGTGATAAAGCATTATAATCCGATTTCCTGGTTCGTTGCGCTGAACACCTCCCTCGAAGGACCCAAAATTAGGGTAAAGAGTGCTCAGTTTTATCCCGAACACCCCAGTACTAGTTACATGGGGGCAGAAGCCGACGACTAGCCAACTCTCAGATTTTATAAACGGCCGCACAGAAGGTAATATTTTAAATTAAGAAAGCGTCGCATGGCGCAAATGAACTCGTTTCATATTACAGGATCACATGAGCATGTTCATTCAAAAATTACATCCTTGGCACACTCATCCGCCACTAGGCGGGAACCCTTCAGGACACTCTCATAATAATTCTCGGGGCAGCGATGCTCCTTTCCCTCCGGCGGCCCCTCCTTCACCAGCTTCACGGCGTCCAGCTTCACCCAGTGCACCTTCGCCCGAGCAAAAGCCCTGCGTGCACCCTCGATGCAGACGGACCGCTTTATGACTTCAAGCCGTGGGCAGGCTTCCACAAGCCGCCTCACCAGACCGAAGTAGCTGCCGGACAGGGGCTCGCCAGGCCACATCCAGACTATAAGGCCCCTCATGGCCTGTTCGGCCGCCTTGTGAAGCTCGACCAACTGCTTCAGCTGGTCGCTCAAGGGCACGGGGTGTTCGGTCCCAGTATACTGAGACCAGAACAACTTCTCCGTCGAGCTCCCTTCCTCGGCTCGGTAAAACTCCGCGGCATCCAGTACACTGTGGGGAAGATCTGCAGACGCTCCTGGAGAGCTCCGAACTCGGGTAAGAAAAAGGAAAGTCTCCTTCACATGATTGCTTTGCATTATGAATGCCATACCCGCTGCTATCTTCTTCACCGTGTCAATCTCCTGAAGGGCCTTGTGGGCTTCGGCCTTGGCGCTTAGGACGCTTTCAAGTGCCTGCGCAATCTCGGACTCTCGCGTCTTAGAGTCAAGCTCCAAGGACTCGTGATTTTTGGCAAGAGCCTCGAGCTCTTGATGCACCTCGCCTACTCGGGCTTCTTGCTTCTCCCGTTCAATGAGCTCCTTGGCCACTTTGTCTTTAGCCTTGGCCAACGCCTTCCTCAGGGTCGCCACTTTGGTCGTGGCCCCTGATAAATCCATGATGATCCTATTACTTTACACCCAAACTTCTTGTTAAATATATAGACAAAGGTATTGCTTACCTTTGTTCTCCTTGAGATGCCTCTTGGTAAGGTCGAGCTCGGTCTCGGACCGCTCGAGGTCCTGCTTCAGTGCAGAGACCTCCGCAGTACGTGCGGCAGCGGCCAGCAGTTAAGCCTGCGCATCCACATAGATACATTCTGATTAGACTCCTGAGTCATCATTTGATCCTCTATTCGGATTTTCTTCTTGAACGCCGAACAGAGCATCAGGGGCTACTATCTATGCGGTAACATTTTCTTATATTTTGATTGCTTACCTCAAAGCCTGTTAGGAGGCTGGCGCAAGCTTCGGTCAGTTCGTTTTTTGGCGGACTGAACCTTCTCGGCCACCACACTCATGATAGTGCGGTGCCCTTCGTCGATGGAAGTGCTGTGAAGCGCTTCCAGCAAGTTGTCCGGTGCCTCTGGATGGACAGAGGACACCGGCACGGATGGTTGGCCCCCCTTAATGAGGGACCGCCTGCCGGAGTCCGGAACCATCAAAGGTTCCGGCGCAGTTTCTAGCTGGGGCCCAAACTCGGAGCCCGTAGGAGCCTCGCTCCCTTGGTACCCAGGGTCCAGGAAGTCGCCGCGAGGCGCCCCCAGGACCACCTCCCCTTGGCTCGGTGCCTTTTGAGACAACACCTTGGCATTGTCCGTAGGGCGAGGGGTGGAAGCGGTCGGAAGAGAACCGCAGTTCATATCCGACGAGTCCAAAGAGCCGCTCGACGAGGGTACGTCGAGAAGAGCTCGGGACGGGCTGCGTAATCATGTTCGGCATGAGGAGAGGCAGTGCAATCAAACATACCATGAAGTACTATGGTATCCAGACCCTTACGACTTTGCCAGGGGCTTGTCCCTGGGTAGCCACTCATCGCCAATGTCGGGGGCCATCGTGGCGCAGTCCGGAGGGAGGGTCCTTCCCTTCTTGGACCCTTCGGCCTCCCCGGATGGGTCAGCCTTCCTTTTCTTGTCTCCCCCGGCTGGGGGGGGGGGGACTTTTCTCCTCCTCCTCCTTGTTTCCGTGGGAGGAGTGCGCGTTGGAGTCATCGGACGATGAGTCCGATACAACCTTGCGCCGGAGACCCTTTCGGGTCCCCGTGGCCTTCTTCTTGGCCTTCTTTGCCGGCACCTCATAAGGTGCTGGAGTCAGCATGTTCGTTAGAAGAGCGTCTGCAGGATCTTCGGGCAGGGGGGCTGGGCAATCAAGCTGTTCCGCTGTCTCTATCCAGTCATGTTAATGACATGGAAGCTTAGATCCCGCACATAACTAAACCGGGGCAAATAAATACCCTGAGAGATATAAAAGCCTACCGGATTAGTGCGGCGTTTTGCGCTGATTCCGCGGTCCTCGGTGAGGGAGGGAGGAATCTTGGCGCTCTTGAACAGCACCCTCCAGACATCCTCATGCATCGTGTCATAAAGCTCTCGCAGCGTATGGTGCTTGGCTATGTCGAACTCCCACAAAACAAATGCCCGCCGTTGACACGGAAGGATCCGGCGGAAGAGCATAACCTGGATCATGTTGACAAGCTTGATTTTCTTGTTCGTCATGTTCTGGATGCAGGTCTGGAGTCAGGTCAGCTCTATCGAAGAACCCTAGGACAGGCCCTTCTCTTTCCAGGAGGTGAGCCGCGTGGGGACTCCGGATCGAAATTTGGGGGCCGCCGCCCAGTTGGAGTCGCGCGGCTCGGTGATGTAGAAGCACCCCGATTTCCACCCCTTTATGGTCTCCACATAGGAGCCTTCGAGCCAGGTGACGTTAGGCATCTTGCCCACCATGGCGCCTCCGCACTCTGCCTGCTGGCCGACCACCACCTTCCATTTGACATTAAAGGTCTTCAGCCACAGGCTGAAATGGGGCTTGATGCAGAGGAAGGCCTCGCACACGACGATAAACGCCGAGATGTTGAGGATGAAATTGGGGGCCAGATCATGAAAATCCAGCCCATAGTAGAACATGAGCCCACGGACGAACGGGTGGAGGGGGAATCCCAGTCCATGGACGAAATGGGTAAGAAAAACTACCCTCTCGTGGGGTTCGGGCATAGGGATGATCTGCCCCGCATCTGGCAGCCGGTGCGCGATATCTGCAGCCAGATACCTGGCTTCCCGTGACTTTTTGATGTTCTCCTCCGTGACAGAGGAGACCATCCACTTGCCTCCTGCTCCGGACATACTTGGAGTGGTTTGAGAAGAAGAACGCGAGCTTGGGCGCTAGAGCTCGAGTGTGCGGGAATGGGTAAGCGAGGAAGAAGAAGGCGTGAGTGAAAAGGGTAAATTCTTGTCCCTTTATAAGGGCGGAAGAGGCGATGTGTCTCCCCACTCGCCTGGTAAAAACCGCTTATTCCCCGGGTGCCGTAATTGATGGCGCAGTTGGGTTACCCACGTGCGTATTGATGAGAATCCCGTGATAAGGGGAATATGATCTCTGCTTTAACAAGACGTGTCAAGAAAACCGCCTCGCGATATGTGCGGTGCTGGTTGAGAAAAACGGTTCGAATAATGACCGGGCCGTGGCGTGATGTCAGGCCGTCAAAATGTGTCAGCAGATTAGATTTGTGCAAATATTATTCTCTCTACGGTGGTATGTGGAACTTGTTTTGCAGGGCCGAACACTATCCTTGTGTTCAAACTCTTCCATGGAGTATTCGGAGGAGGAACCCGCCTTGCAATGCCGAAGACAATACTGCGCGCCGGACTCATCGTCATTGAATCCTGGTTCAGGGGCTACTGAGGGAGTCTTGGATTAGGGGGTCTCCGGACAGCCGGACTGTTGGACTATGAAGATACAAGATTGAAGACTTCGTCTCGTGTCCGGATGGGACTCTCCTTGGCGTGGAAGGCAAGCTAGGCAATACGGATATGTATATCTCCTCCCTTGTAACCGACCTTGTGTAACCCTAGCCCCCTCCGGTGTCTATATAAACTGGAGGGTTTAGTCCGTAGGACAATATACAATCATACCATAGGCTAGCTTCTAGGGTTTAGCCTCTACGATCTCATGGTAGATCAACTCTTGTAATACTCATATCATCAAGAACAATCAAGCAGGACGTAGGGTATTACCTCCATCAAGAGGGCCGGAACCTGGGTAAACATCGTGTCCCCTGCCTCCTATTACCATCCGCCTTAGACGCACAGTTCGGGACCCCCTACCCGAGATCCGCCGGTTTTGACACCGACACACATGATTCAGAATTTATTAGAATACTATATGTGCTTCACTTATATCTTTTGAGCTATATAGTTTTTGCTCTAGTGCTTCACTTATATCTTTTAAAGCACGGTGGTGGCTTTATTTTATAGAAATAATTGATCTCTCATGCTTCACTTATATTATTTTGAGAGTACTTTAGAACAACATGGTAATTTTCTTTTGATACTATAAAAAAAACTTTCATATAAGTGCATTGAATACTAAGAGAAGTTTGATACTTGATGATTGTTTTGAGATATGGAGATAGTGATATTAAAGTTGTGCCAGTTGAGTAGTTGTGAATTTGAGAAATACTAGTGTTGAAGTTTGGAAGTCTCGTAGCATGCACGTATGGTAAACTTTGTGTAACAAATTTCAAACATGAGGTGTTATTTGATTGTCTTCCTTATGAGTGGCGGTCGGGGACGAGCGATGGTCTTTTCCTACCAATCTATCCCCCTAGGAGCATGCGTGTAATACTTGGTTCTTGATTACTTGTAGATATTTGCAATAAGTATGTGAGTTCTTTATGACTAATGTTGAGCCCATGGATTATACGCACTCTCACCCATCCATCATTGCTAGTCTCTTCGGTACCGTGCATTGCCCTTTCTCACCTTAAGAGTTGGTGCAAACTTCGCCGGTGCATCCAAACCCCGTGATACGATATGCTCTATCACACATAAACCTCCTTATATCTTCCTCAAAACAGCCACCATACCTACCTATTATGGCATTTCCATAGTCATCCCGAGATATATTGCCATGCAACTTTCCACCGTTCCGTTTATTATGACACACATCATCATTGCCATACTGCCTTGCATGATCATGTAGTTGACATCGTATTTGTGGCAAAGCCATCATTCATAATTTTTTCATACATGTCACTCATGAGTCATTGCACATCCTGGTACACCACCGGAGGCATTCATATAGAGTCATATCTTGTTCTAGTATCGAGTTGTAATCATTGAGTTGTAAATAAATAGAAGTGTCATGATCATCATTAATAGAGCATTGTACCAAATAAAAAAAGAGAAAGGCCAAATAAAAAAATAAGGCCCAATAATAATAATAATAATAATAATAATAATAAATAGGGGCAATGCTACTATCCTTTTTTTCCACACTTGTGCTTGAAAGTAGCACCATGATCTTTATGATAGAGAGTCTCTTGTTTTGTCATTTTCATATACTAGTGGGAAGTTTTCATTATAGAACTTGGCTTGTATATTCCAACAATGGGCCTCCTCAAGTGCCCTAGGTCTTCGTGAGCAAGCAAGTTGGATGCACACCCACTTAGTTTCTTTTGTTGAGCTCTCATATATTTATAGCTCTAGTGCATTCGTTGCATGGAGATCCCTACTCCTTGCATTGACATCAATTGATGGGCATCTCCCTAGCCCATTGATTAGCCGCATCAATGTGAGACTTTATCCTTTTTGTCTCCTCCACATAACCCCCTTCATTATATTCTATTCCACCCATAGTGCTATATCCATGGCTCACGCTCATGTATTGCGTGAAAATTGAAAAAAGTTTGAGATTACTAAAGTATGAAACAATTGCTTGGCTTGTCATCGGGGTTGTGCCTGACGAGAGCATTCTTGGGTGACGAAAATGGAGCATGACCAAACTATATGATTTTGTAGGGATGAACTTTCTTTGGCCATGTTATTTTGAGAAGACATGATTGCTTAGTTAGTATGCTTGAAGTATTATTATTTTTATGTAAATATTAAACTTTTATCTTGAATCTTTCGGATCTGAACATTCATGCCATAATAAAGAAAATTACATTCGGAAATATGTTAGGAAGCATTCTGTTGGGGATATTACTACCAGTATGACCCGCCCAGGAGGGGCCAGGTCAGCCCTAATGGCGGGTTACATAAGAAGCCCAATATACATTCAAGATGATAGTTTATTAAACATATAGAAGGCCCAAAGGCCTGGGGCCGGCTTAAGGCCCGATATTGTAAACCGTTGTATGTAAGGAAATACTTGTAAAGAAAGGCATGTAAAGGAAGTCACCGAGCCGGACACGATTATGAGCTGGCCGGGACTCTGTAGGCCACCAGGCGTCAACCCATGTATATAAGGGGACGACCCGGTGGTGGCTTAGGGTAAGAAACAGGAAATCGATAACCAAGCCGGCGAGTTGAGCCTCTTGGAGATCGAAACCTCAGCAATACCAATCCCAACTAGACGTAGGCTTTTACCTTCATCGTAAGGGGCCGAACTAGTATAAAAACCCTCTCGTGTCCTTTGTCCCGATTAACCCCTTTAAGCTTCCTAGTGCGATGGCCCTACGACTAGGTCCTTGCTCTAGGACATCTGCCGTGACAATTCCATGACAGTTGGCACCCACCGTGGGGCCAGCGCATGGTGGATTTGAGTTCTTGAAGGGCAACTTCGAAGGGCTCAAGGGATACGATGTGGGCCGGATGACCAAGAGTCGTCGCGGCAAACTCTACATCGACAACGAAGGATGGGGCCCCGAGGCCGGCTCAATCGAGTACGGGTACCAGGTCCCCTTCGGCGGAATTCACGTCTTCATCGGCCAGATCGGTGAGTCAGGCCCTGAGCCGGACATCCACATCAACCTCATCGAAACGGCTCAGCATGCCAGGTCCGCCCGCGTTCAATCTATCATGAAGCATGCCTTCGTAGGCTGCATCCATGGCAGTGAATACTCCGAAGGATCGATGGAAGGCGGGGAGATGGCCATCTGCTCTGATACTACATCATCAACAGGTGAGACGGACTCTTTATACCAACTGCAAGACGGTATGCTCGGGGGCTGTTCCGATGGTAGCAGTATTCCGGACCTCCTTGAGCCGCCAAATTGGGCCGGAGTCTTCATGGCGGGGACGCAGCCCGGGCAAAACTCCACCGCAGCGGCAGCAGCAGCTACCGGGTCGGTAGCAGCCGGGTCAGGAGGCCCCGGGCGCCCCCCGGCTCAGGTTCTAATGCACCTCATGGATAAGCTGAAGATTCTGTTAACCGCTGTGGTAGAACCAGCGGATAAAGCCCAGAACGACGCAGAAGTGGCACGCATGCGGGAGGAGATGGTGCAAGCTAAAGAAAATCTAGCTACGGAGGAAACCCGGATGGCAGCAGAACGAGCAGCTCTGGATGTTCATGCTCAGCAACTTCAAGCAGAAACTTTCCGGCTCTCGGTGGATCTTAATGCATCAAACCAGGTCATGAGGAGGAGGCATCAGAAAACTTAGTCGCGTCTACCTTTAATGCTGGATCCGAGGAACCTATTCCATCCACCCGGGGCTGGGGGAGCAACCCGCCGGAGGCAAACCGAGTCACGACACCCGGTGCACCACTTCAGCCGCGCGCCATGGAGCCACCTCGTATAAATACAGCTCCTCCTCGTTATGTATCAACACCTCCGGGTCACTTCTCCAACCCTTTAGAAAAACTCATTGCAGCATCGGCTCGTTTGGCGGCTCTCCCATTGGACGGCGACTCACCAGCAGCAATTGAAACCCGGAGGGTGAGAGAACTACTTCAGACAGCTCTGGCCCAGCAGGATGCATACTCTTACAGTCGAGACAGGATTCATTCAACTCCTCGCCCAAGCCGGAGCCCAAGTTACAGTAGGCACATGGAGTCTGCAGAGATGTCAAGTATTGCTCAACGCCACAACCGGCCATACAGGCAAGAGCCGGTGCGGGCTGGAGCCCTTAACTTGGCGGATCAGGAGAGGATTCATCAAGAGGCGGAGCGAGCGGCTCAGATAGCAGTAGAGCAGGCGGCTCACCAAACCTTTCCAGCTTATCCAGCAACCTCGGTTGAGGCAGGAGTGGTCACAAGAACCGAAGGCGTACCTTGCCTGGTCCCAGCCATATGCAATGAGTGGTTGCCCAAGGATTTCAAGGGGCCTCGTAAGGTGCCTAATTACATGGCTGACCTACAGTCGGGGGCTTGGATTGAGAGTTATGAGATGGCTATGGAACTGTTAAAGGTTAGCGATGGTGCAATGTCCAAGTATTTTACCATGATGTTGGATGGAACGGCTCAGACCTGGTTGAAGGGATTGCCACCCAATTCTATCGGCTCATGGGCAGAGTTGAAAGCACGGTTCATCCAGAACTTTAAGGACACATGTAAGCAGCCAATGTCGATTGTGGACCTGACCAATTGCAAGCAAGAGGATGGAGAATCTACAACCCATTAGGTGCGCCGGGTCGAAGAGATAATACATTCATCTGATAAGATGGATGCCGGCTCAGCGGTTTTGATGTTGGAGAAAAATTGCTGTTTTGAATCTCTGAAGCAGAAGCTGGGGCGGCTTAAACATGACTGTAATGACATGGGAACGTTGATGGCAGCTCTTGTCAAGTATGCTGATTCTGATACCACCAAAGACCCGGTGTCTGACGAAGAAAAGGCAACGAAGGGAAAGAAGAACGACAATGGCAAGGGTCACCAGCATAACCCGACGAATCAGGGAGGTAATAAACATAAGGCTGATGAGTTTGTTGCTAATACTAATGCGCAGGGTGGTAATCAGTGGCGCAAGGGCAGGCAACCCCCTCGATCGGGCGGGTCAGGCCCCACCCTTGAGCAGTTGTTGAATGAACCTTGTCCAAAACACGGCACCCGGGAGAAACCAGCCACCCACTTGTGGAAGGATTGCACGATCATGAAGGCATTTAGAAATTCAAACGCATTTGATCGGGGTCACGGCCCAGGTGGCGGCTCAGGTGGAGGCGGCTTTCAGGGCCCGGGCGCCGGTTCAAGCGGAGGAGGTTTTCACGGTCAGGGTTATCCTGGTCACCAAGGAGGATATAATCAGCAACACGGCCAAGGGAATCAGCAGCAACAGCAATCCGGCTATCAGAGCAACCCAAAGCAGTTGAGTAGCAGACAGTATCATGTCTTTACTACCAGTTTATGTAAGAGGGACCAGAAGCTCCACAAGAGGGCCGTCAATGTCGTTGAGCCGGCAATTCCACGTTATCTACGTTGGTCGGAGCAGCCTATTGTGTGGAGCAGAGAGGATCACCCACCCCGGGTTGATAATCCGGATCACTTGGATTTGGTAGTGACACCTCAGGTTGGTGGGTACAAGTTTACTAAGGTACTCATGGATGGAGACAACAGCATCAACATCCTTTACTATGAGACATTCCGGCGGATGGGACTGACGGATAAAAATCTTAAACAACCCAACACTGTTTTTCATGGTGTGGTATCTGGTAAATCGGCATACCTAGTTGGTAAGATTGAGCTGGAAGTAGCCTTTGGGGATGAGTATGACTCTAGAGCAGAAAAATTAACCTTTGAAGTGGCTAAGATCAAAAGCCCATATCATGCTCTGTTTGGGCGGCCGGCTTATGCCAAGTTCATGGCTCGGCCGTGTTACGTATATTTGCAGCTCAAGATGCCGGGTCACAAGGGCACCATTACAGTACATGGGAAGTGGAAGATAGCCTTGGAATGTGAAGAAGGTGATGCTGCCTATGCTGAATCTGTTTGTGCAACAGAGGAGTTGAAATTCTACAAGGATCATGTTGACCCGGCGGACATGACGTCATTAAAGAAACCAACAATAGAGCATGAGCCGGAGTTGAAATTCAAATCAGCTGATGACACTAAGATGGTTGACTTTGTGCCTGGCAATTCATCCAAACAGTTCATCATCAGCGCAAACTTGGATCCGAAATAGGAAAGCACGCTCATCGAGTTCATCCGTGAGAACCGGGACATCTTTGCATGGAAACCTTCAGACATGCCGGGTGTCCTGAGGGAACTCGCTGAGCACATTCTTAATATCGATCCAAAGTTCAAACTTGTCAGACAGTTTCTCCGACGGTTCAATGAAGAAAGGCGCAAGGCCATCGGAGAAGAGGTGGCCTGGCTCTTGGCAACCGGGTTCATTGTGGAGGTCTTTCACCCCGAATGGTTAGCTAACCCGGTGCTGGTACTCAAGAAGAATGGCACCTGGCATATGTGTGTGGATTACACAGATTTGAACAAGGCTTGTCCGGCTGATCCTTTTGCTCTCCCTCGTATTGATCAGATCATTGATGCTACGGCGGGTTGCGCACGGTTGAGTTTCTTAGATGCTTATTCCGGTTATCATCATATTAAGATGGCAGTCAAGGATCAAGAAAAAACAGCTTTTATAACTCCTTTTGGAGCTTTCTACTATGTGTCTATGCCTTTTGGGCTTAAGAGTGCCCAGGCGACTTACCAGCGATGTGTGCAGAATTGTCTTCACGATCAAATTGGGTGCAATGTTCATGCTTATGTGGATGATATAGTGGTGAAATCCAGGGAAGAAGAAACCTTGGTCACAAACCTGAAAGATACTTTTGATAATCTTCGGGTTTAGAAAATGATGCTTAACCCGGCCAAGTGTGTATTTGGAGTGCCAGCCGGCAAGCTCTTGAGTTTTTTGGTGTCTAACCAAGGTATTGAAGCTAACTCAGAGAAAATCAAGGCAATTACATCTCTAGCCAAACCAACCTGCATCAATGATGTTCAGCAACTAGCGGGTTGCGTGGCTGCTTTGAGCCGGTTCATAAGCCGGTTAGGGGAGAAGGCTATGCCTCTGTATCAGTTGATAAAGAAAACGGATGTTTTTGTTTGGAGTGATGCTGCGAACGCTGCTTTTGAGGATCTGAAGGCACAACTGGCTGAGCCGCCGGTCCTGGCTGCTCCAATTGAGAAAGAACCGCTATTGTTATACGTGGCTGCCAACTCACGGGTTGTTAGTGTGGCTATGGTGGTAGAGCGCAAGGAGGCTGGCAAAGAGCATCCGGTTCAGCGGCCGGTTTATTATGTCAGTGAAGTGCTAATTGAGTCTAAGCAACGATATCCACATTGGCAGAAGCTTGTTTATGGGGTATTCATGGCAAGCCGGAAGCTTAAGCATTACTTTCAGGGACATCCAATCACTGTGGTTAGCTCTGCTCCTTTGGGAAACATTATTCAAAACAGAGAAGCCGCGGGGCGAGTCGCCAAGTGGGCAATTGAGCTTGGATCTCATGGGTTGAAGTATGTTCCACGTACTGCAATTAAGTCTCAAGCCCTGGTTGACTTCATCAATGACTGGACAAAGATGCAGATGCCAGAAGAGAAGCCGGACGACACATATTGGACTATTCATTTTGATGGATCCAGGCAATTGGAAGGCTCGGGGGCTGGAGTCGTATTAACTTCGCCACGAGGTGATAAATTTTGTTATGTGTTACGGTTGATGTTTCCATGCACTAACAACACAGCAGAGTATGAAGCCTTGCTCCATGGTCTTCGAGTGGCAAAGGAGATGAGCTTGAGCTGGGTCAGATGTCTTGGTGACTCAGATCTAGTGGCTCAACAGGTATCTTGCAAGTGGGATTCCAAAGACCCTCTCATGGCGGCTTATCGCCGAGAGGTCGATACTATTGCAGGATATTTTAAAGGTTATCAGGTGGAACACATTGACCGTCGAAAGAATGAAGCGGCTGATGCTTTAAGCTGGCTAGGGTCTCAGCATAAGCCGGTGCCACCCAACACCTTTTTGGATGTTTTGCATAACCCCTCTGTCAAGTTGCCCACAGAAGAAGATTTAGTTGTTCCTGACCCGGAGGCGCAGTTGGTAGAGGCTCTTCATGTCATCCCAGATTGGACGGTGCCGTTCTTGTCTTACATGACCCGGGGAGAGTTGCCAGCGGATGAGACCCTGGCTCGGCAGATAACCCAGCGATCTAAGTCCATGACGATTTTGGATGGAGAGTTGTTTCATCGCAGTGTTTCCGGAGCATTTTAACGGTGTGTTTCCCCCGAAGAAGGTCAAGAAATCCTTCGTGAGATCCATGAAGGTGATTGCGGTCATCACGCCGGGTCAAAATCCTTAGTGGCCAAAGCGTTTCATCACGGTTTTTACTGGTTAACAGCTCACGCTGATGCAGAAGATCTGGTCAGTAGATGTGATGGATGTCAAAAATTTGCATGACAAGCGCATGTGTCGGCTCAAGAGCTCTGGATGATTCCAATCACTTGGCCATTTGTGGTCTGGGGGCTTGACATGGTGGGACCTTTCAAAAGGTCTAAGGATAAAAAGACACATCTCTTGGTGGCAGTTGATAAGTTCACCAAATGGGTTGAGCCGGAGCCTGTGAGTAAGTGTGATGCAGCCACGGCAGTTCAGTTCATGAAAAAAGTAATCTTCCGTATCGGTTTTCCACACAGTATTATCATAGATAATGGCACTAATCTGTCCCAAGGGGCTATGGAGGAGTTTTGTCAGCGAGAGAACATCCGGCTTAATGTTTCTTTTGTAGCTCATCCTCAATCCAATGGTCAAGCTGAGAGAGCCAATCAGGAAATTCTGAAAGGGCTAAAACCCCAGCTTATGGTTCCTTTATAGCGAACGCCGGGTTGTTGGGTAGAGGAATTACCCTCAGTGTTATGGAACATCAATACTACGCCCAACAGGTCTACGAGTTACACACCCTTCTTCATGGTTTACGGAGCAGAAGCAGTGTTGCCTAGTGACATCCGTCATGACTCGCCCCGTGTGGCGGATTATGTTGAAGCTAACAATGAAAAAGCCAGACAGGATGCGCTTGATTTGCTGGATGAAGAAAGGGACTTAGCAGCGGCACGGTCAGCAATTTATCAACAGGACCTGCGTCGTTATCCCAGCCGCCGGGTTAAGTCCAGGAATTTTCAGGAAGGCGACTTGGTGCTCCGGCTCATCCAGGATCTTTCAGATGCACACAAGTTATCCCCACCTTGGGAGGGACCCTTTGTGGTCAGTAAAAATTTAACAATGGGTCATATTACCTCATTGACGTTCGAGAGCATGCAGACTCACGTAAGTCGGAAGAGGAGACCCGCCGGCCATGGAACATTGCTCAACTTCGGCCATATTACACCTGAGCCACCGGCTCTCAACATGTACATACGTTCATGTTGTATATACTATGATAAGCAATAAAGTAAGACCATCGGTCTCTTTTCTTTTCACAGACTATACATCTTTATTATTTCTTACTTACAAATGACTATTAAGGAGCTGATCATACTTATCAAGTTTAAACCTTTTTGGTCCGGCTTATGATCGTACCCGAATCTAGCTGCAAATCTCAAGGTCACTTGGGGGCTTCTTGTTCAAACATAGGTCGTATTCAAACCAAGGAGAACATAGCTGTCGTAACCCTCTTGATCGGCTCAAGGCCAAACTCACTTGGGGGCTTCTTGATCGTATCCGAATCACAGCTTAACCCCTTTTGAGTCCGACTTGGATCGTATTCGAATCAGGGTCGTTAAAAACCTCTCAAGGTCATTTGGAGGCTTCCTGTTCAAACATAGGTCGTATTCGAACCAAAGAGAACATAGCTGTCGGTACCCTCTTGATCGGCGCAGCACCAAAATCACTGCGGGCTATATGGTCGTATTCGAACCTTAGCTTAACCCCTTTGGTCCGGTTTACTGATCGTATTCGAATCAGAAACCCCCAGCCTTTTGAATACAGAGTTAACATTATGTTCATTATCTGTTGCTTGCCTTTTAGCTTTTGTTGTTTCAATATTACAAAGAAGATAGCCTCGTTTTCTTCACCGGCTCAATTATTGAACAACACAGCCGCCCGGGTTATTCAAGCCAGTGGCTCAAGGATCCAAAGGTACGAGCTACTAAGATATGATGATCATTGAGTATTGATACATCTCTGTCGTATCTACTTTTCCAAACACTTTTGCCCTTGTTTTGGACTCTAACTTGTATGATTTGAATGGAACTAACCCGGACTGACGTTGTTTTCAGCAGAATTACCATGGTGTTGTTTTATGTGCACAAAACAAATATTCTCGGAATGACCTGAAACTCCACGGAACATCTTAGAAAAACAATAAAAATCCTCGCCAAAGATGAAGACCATGGGGCCCACACCCTTCTCATGAGGGTGGGGGGGCGCCCCCTACCTCGTGGGCCCCCTGTTGCATCTCCGACTCCAACTCCACCTCCATATATTGAGTTTCGATGAGAAAAAAATCAGAGAGAAGAAATCATCGCGTTTTACAATAGGAGCCGCCGCCAAGCCCTAAAACCTCTCGGGAGGGCTGATCTGGAGTCCGTTCGGGGCTCCAGAGAGGGGGATTCGTCTCCGTCGTCATCATCAACCATCCTCCATCACCAATTTCATGATGCTCACCGTCGTGCGTGAGTAATTGCATCATAGGCTTGCTAGACGGTGATGGGTTGGATGAGATTTATCATGTAATCGAGTTAGTTTTGTTAGGGTTTTATCCCTAGTATCCATTATGTTCTGAGATTGATGTTGCTATGACTTTGCTATGCTTAATGCTTGTCACTAGGGCCCGAGTGCCATGATTTCAGATCTAAACCTATTATGTTTTCATGAATATATGTGAGTTCTTGATCCTATCTTGCAAGTCTATAGTCACCTACTATGTGTTATGATCCGGCAACCCCGAAGTGACAATAATCGGGACCACTCCCGGTGATGACCATAGTTTGAGGAGTTCATGTATTCACTATGTGCTAATGCTTTGTTCCGGTTCTCTATTAAAAGGAGGCCTTAATATCCCTTAGTTTCCAATAGGACCCCGCTACCACGGGAGGGTAGGACAAAAGATGTCATGCAAGTTCTTTTCCATAAGCACGTATGACTATATACGGAATGCATGCCTACATTACATTGATGAATTGGAGCTAGTTCTGTGTCACCCTATGTTATGACTGTTACATGATGAACCGCATCCGGCATAATTATCCATCACTGATCTGGTGCCTACGAGTTTTCCATATACTGGTTTACGCCTATTTACATTCCCGCTGCTACTGTTACAATCACTACAAAATACCAAAAACATTACTTTTGCTATCTTTACTTTTGTTGCCGCTACCACCACTATCATATTACTTTGCTATTACACACTTTGCTGCAGATACTAAGTTTCCAGGTGTGGTTGAATTGACAACTCAGCTGCTAATACTTGAGAATATTCTTTGGCTCCCCTTGTGTCGAATCAACAAATTTGGGTTGAATACTCTACCCTCGAAAGCTGTTGGGATCCCCTATACTTGTGGGTTATCAAGACCTTTTTTTGGCGCCGTTGCCGGGGAGCATAGCTCTATTCTTTGAGTCACTTGGGATTTATATCTGCTGGACACTATGAAGAACTTGAGAGATCCAAAAACCAAGATCCATCCCTCAACTACGAGGGGAGGTAAGGAACTGCCATCTAGCTCTGCACTTGATTCACCTTCTGTTATGAGTAAGTTTGCGACACCTACATCTGCTTCTGCTATTCGTTCTGATATGTCGCATGTTATTGATGATGCCACTTCTGCTATGCATGATACTTATGATGAAACCGCTTCTATGCCTGATACTACTGTGCCCCTTAGTGAATTTCTTGATGAACAAATTGCTAGGGCTAGAGAAAAAGAAATTATTGAATCTGAATACGATGACGATAGTGATGATGAAAATATGCCTGTTATTCCTGAAGGTTATCTTTTTGATATGGAATCTTCTGCCGCTATTTTTGCTTTCAAAGATAGATATGAGCTTAAGAGGTTATTAATTAAATGGAACAAAGAATCACTTAGAGATAGAATGAAACCCGACCCTGCTTTTGCTACTTCACCTATATGTGTTCCTGATAAAGATTATGAATTCTCTGTTGATCCTAATATAATTACTTTGGTTGAATCTGATCCGTTTTATGGCTATGAATCTAAAACTGTTGTGGCACATCTTACTAAGTTAAATGATATAGCTGCCCTGTTTACTAATGATGAGAGATCGCGTTACCTTTATATACTCAAAATATTTCCGTTCTCATTAAAGGCTGATACTAAGATATGGTTTAATTATCTTGATCCTGGTTGTGTGCGTAGTCCCCATGATATGATTTATTACTTCTCTGCTAAATATTTCCCTGCTCATAAGAAACAAGTTGCTTTGAGGGAAATATACAACTTTGTGCAAATTAAAGAAGAGAGTCTCCCATAAGCTTGGGGGAGGCTTCTCAAGTTACTTAATGCTTTGCCTGATCATCCTCTTAAGAAACCTGAAATACTTGATATCTTTTATAATGGACTAACCGATGCTTCCAGAGATTACCTGGATAGTTGTGTTGGTTCTCTTTTCAGGGAAAGAACACCGGATGAAGCTGAAATTCTATTGAATAATATGTTGACAAATGAAAATAATTGGGCACCTCCTGAGCCAGCTCCTGCTCCATTTACTGAGCCTATTCCTAAACCAACTCCGAAGAAGAGAGGTGCTCTATTTCTAAGTCCCAAAGATATGCAAGAGGCAAAGAAATCTATGAAAGAGAAAGGTATTAAAGCTGAAGACGTTAAGAATTTACCTCCTATTGAAGAAATACATGGTCTTAATTCATCGCCTGTTGAAGAAACTTATGATCTCAATTATTTATTTGTTGAAGAACCTCCTGATCCCGATATCCCGACACAGGTAGTAAAGGTAAATTCTCTCTATAGATATGATGAAGCTGAAGTCCCTCCTACTAAAATTGCTAGTCAATGCTTGGATGAGTTTGATAGCTTTATGTATAAGCAAGACGACTTCAATGCTTATTTTGGTAGACAATTAAAAGAAAATGCTTATATGATTAGACGCTTGGGTGATTATATGGCTGATATTAAAGGTGAACTTAAAATTGTTAGCAAACAAGCTTCTATGGTTACCACTCAAGTAGAACAAGTACTTAAGGCTCAAAAAGAAGTGCTTCATGAAATGAATAGAAAGAAAAATGATTATGCTGTTAGAGTGGCTACTAGAACAGGTAGAATGACTCAGGAACCTTTATATCCTGAAGGCCACCCTAAGAGAATCGATCAAGATGAAGGAAATATGCCCTAGAGGCAATAATAAAGTTATTATTTATTTCCTTATTTCATGATAAATGTTTATTATTCATGCTAGAATTGTATTAACCGGAAACATAATACATGTGTGAATACATAGACAAACAAAGTGTCACTAGTATGCCTCTACTTGACTAGCTCGTTAATCAAAGATGGTTATGTTTCCTAACCATGAACAATGAGTTGTTATTTGATTAACGAGGTCACATCATTAGTTGAATGATCTGATTGACATGAACCATTTCATTAGCTTAGCACCCGATTGTTTAGTATGTTGCTATTGCTTTTCTTCATGACTTATACATGTTCCTATAACTATGAGATTATGCAACTCCCGTTTGCCGGAGGAACACTTTGGGTGCTACCAAACGTCACAACGTAACTGGGTGATTATAAAGGAGCATTACAGGTGTCTCCAAAGGTAGATGTTGGGTTGGCGTATTTCGAGATTAGGATTTGTCACTCCGATTGTCGGAGAGGTATCTCTGGGCCCTCTCGGTAATACACATCACATAAGCCTTGCAAGCATTACAACTAATATGTTAGTTGTGAGATGATGTATTACGGAACGAGTAAAGAGACTTGCCGGTAACGAGATTGAACTAGGTATTGGATACCGACGATCGAATCTCGGGCAAGTAACATACCGATGACAAAGGGAACAACGTATGTTGTTATGCGGTCTGACCGATAAAGATCTTCGTAGAATATGTAGGAGCCAATATGGGCATCCAGGTCCCGCTATTGGTTATTGACCGGTGACGTGTCTCGGTCATGTCTACATTGTTCTCGAACCCGTAGGGTCCGCACGCTTAAGGTTACGATGACAGTTATATTATGAGTTTATGCATTTTGATGTACCGAAGGTTGTTCGGAGTCCCGGATGTGATCACGGACATGACGAGGAGTCTCGAAATGGTCGAGACATAAAGATTGATATATTGGAAGTCTATGTTTGGACATCGGAAGTGTTCCGGGTGAAATCGGGATTTTACCGGGTTACCGGGAGGTTACCGGAACCCCCCGGGAGCCATATGGGCCATCATGGGCCTTAGTGGAAAGGAGAAAGGGGCAGCCCAAGGGGGCTGCGCGCCTCCCCCCTTCCCCTAGTCCTAGTAGGACTAGGAGAGGTGGCCGGCCACCCCTCTCCCTCTTTCCCCCTTGGGAATCCTGGTTGGAATAGGATTGGGGGGGGGGGAGTCCTACTCCCGGTAGGAGTAGGACTCCTCCTGCGCCACCTCCTCCTGGCCGGCGCCTCCTTCCCCCTTGGCTCCTTTATATACGGAGGCAGGGGCACCTCTAAACACACAAGTTGACACAAGTTGATCCACGTGATCGATTCCTTAGCCGTGTGCGGTGCCCCCTGCCACCATATTCCTCGATAATACTGTAGCGGAGTTTAGGCGAAGCCCTGCTGCTGTAGTTCATCAAGATCGTCACCACGCCGTCATGCTGACGAAACTCTTCCCCGACACTTTGCTGGATCGGAGTCCGGGGATCATCATCGAGCTGAACGTGTGCTCGAACTCGGAGGTGCCGTAGTTTCGGTGCTTGATCGGTTGGATCGTGAAAACGTACGACTACTTCCTCTACGTCGTGTCATCGCTTCCGCAGTGGGTCTGCGTAGGGTACGTAGACAATACTCTTCCCCTCGTTGCTATGCATCACATGATCTTGCGTGTGCGTAGGAATTTTTTTGAAATTACTGCGAAACCCAACAGTGGCATCCGAGCCAGGTTATTTATGTTGATGTTATATGCACGAGTAGAACACAAGTGAGTTGTGGACGATACAAGTCATACTGCCTACCAGCATGTCATACTTTGGTTCGGCGGTATTGTTGGACGAGACGACCCGGACCAACCTTACGCGTACGCTTATGCGAGACCGGTTCCCTCGACGTGCTTTGCACAGAGATGGCTTGCGGGCGACTGCCTCCCCAACTTTAGTTGAACCAAGTATGGCTACGCCCGGTCCTTGCGAAGGTTAAAACGGAGTCTATTTGACAAACTATCGTTGTGGTTTTGATGCGTAGGTGAGATTGGTTCTTACTTAAGCCCGTAGCAGCCACGTAAAACATGCAACAACAAAATAGAGGACGTCTAACTTGTTTTTGCAGGGCATGTTGTGATGTGATATGGTCAAGGCATGATGCTGAATTTTATTGTATGAGATGATCATGTTTTGTAACCGAGTTATCGGCAACTGGCAGGAGCCATATGGTTGTCGCTTTATTGTATGCAATGCAATCGCGATGTAATGCTTTACTTTATTACTAAACGGTAGTGATAGTCGTGGAAGCATAAGATTGGCGAGACGACAACGATGCTACGATGGAGATCAAGGTGTCGCGCCGGTGACGATGGTGATCATGACGGTGCTTCGGAGATGGAGATCACAAGCACAAGATGATGATGGCCATATCATATCACTTATATTGATTGCATGTGATGTTTATCTTTTTATGCATCTTATCTTGCTTTGATTGACGGTAGCATTATAAGATGATCTCTCATTAAATTATCAAGAAGTGTTCTCCCTGAGTATGCACCGTTGCGAAAGTTCTTCGTGCTGAGACACCACGTGATGATCGGGTGTGATAGGCTCTACGTTCAAATACAACGGGTGCAAAACAGTTGCACACGCGGAATACTCAGGTTAAACTTGACGAGCCTAGCATATGCAGATATGGCCTCGGAACACGGAGACCGAAAGGTCGAGCGTGAATCATATAGTAGATATGATCAACATAATGATGTTCACCGATGAAACTACTCCATCTCACGTGATGATCGGACATGGTTTAGTTGATTTGGATCACGTGATCACTTAGAGGATTAGAGGGATGTCTATCTAAGTGGGAGTTCTTTAATAAAATGATTAATTGAACTTAAAATTTATCATGAACTTAGTCCCTGATAGTATCTTGCTTGTTTATGTTGATTGTAGATAGATGGCTCGTGCTGTTGTTCCGTTAAATTTTAATGCGTTCCTTGAGAAAGCAAAGTTGAAAGATGATGGTAGCAATTACACGGACTGGGTCCGTAACTTGAGGATTATCCTCATTGCTGCACAGAAGAATTACGTCCTGGAAGCACCGCTGGGTGCCAGGCCTGCTGCTGGAGCAACGCCAGATGTTATGAACGTCTGGCAGAGCAAAGCTGATGACTACTCGATAGTTCAGTGTGCCATGCTTTACGGCTTAGAATCGGGACTTCAACGACGTTTTGAACGTCATGGAGCATATGAGATGTTCCAGGAGTTGAAGTTAATATTTCAAGCAAATGCCCGGATTGAGAGATATGAAGTCTCCAATAAGTTCTATAGCTGCAAGATGGAAGAGAACAGTTCTGTCAGTGAGCATATACTCAAAATGTCTGGGTATAATAATCACTTGATTCAATTGGGAGTTAATCTTCCAGATGATTGCGTCATTGACAGAATTCTCCAATCACTGCCACAGGAGTCTCGAAATGGTCGAGACGTAAAGATTGATATATTGGAAGCCTATGTTTGGAAATCGGAAGTGTTCCGGGTGAAATCGGGATTTTACCGGGTTACCGGGAGGTTACCGGAACCCCCCGGGAGCCATATGGGCCATCATGGGCCTTAGTGGAAAGGAGAAAGGGGCAGCCCAAGGTGGCTGCGCCTCTTTCCCCTCCCCTAGTCCTATTAGGACTAGGAGAAGGTGGCCGGCCCCCCTCTCTCCCTTCCCCTCCGAGGAATCCTAGTTGGACTAGGATTGGGGGGAGGAATCCTACTCCCAGAGGGAGTAGGACTCTCCTGCGCCTCCCTCTTTGGCCGGCCAGCCTCCCCTCCTCTCCTCCTTTATATACGGAGGCAGGGGCACCTCTAAACACACAAGTTGACACAAGTTGATCCACGTGATCGATTCCTTAGCCATGTGCGGTGCCCCCTGCCACCATATTCCTCGATAATACTGTAGCGGAGTTTAGGCGAAGCCCTGCTGCTGTAGTTCATCAAGATCGTCACCACGCCGTCGTGCTGACGAAACTCTTCCCCGACACTTTGCTGGATCGGAGTCCGGGGATCGTCATCGAGCTGAACGTGTGCTCGAACTCGGAGGTGCCGTAGTTTCGGTGCTTGATCGGTTGGATCGTGAAGACGTACGACTACTTCCTCTACGTCGTGTCATCGCTTCCGCAGTCGGTCTGCGTTGGGTACGTAGACAACACTCTCCTCTCGTTGCTATGCATCACATGATCCTGTGTGCGCGTAGGAAATTTTTGAAATTACTACGAAACCCAACAGTGGTATCAGAGCCTGGTTATTGATGTTGATGTTATATGCACGAGTATAACACAAGTAAGTTGTGGACGATACAAGTCATACTGCCTACCAGCATGTCATATTTTGGTTCGGCGGTATTGTTGGACGAGACGACCCAGACCAACCTTACGCGTACGCTTACGCGAGACCGGTTCCCTCGACGTGCTTTGCACAGAGATGGCTTGCGGGCGACTGTCTCTCCAACTTTAGTTGAACCAAGTATGGCTACGCCCGGTCCTTGCGAAGGTTAAAACGGAGTCTATTTGACAAACTATCGTTGTGGTTTTGATGCGTAGGTGAGATTGGTTCTTACTTAAGCCCGTAGCAGCCACGTAAAACATGCAACAACAAAGTAGAGGACGTCTAACTTGTTTTTGCAGGGCATGTTGTGATGTGATATGGTCAAGGCATGATGCTGAATTTTATTGTATGAGATGATCATGTTTTGTAACCAAGTTATCGGCAACTGGCAGGAGCCATATGGTTGTCGCTTTATTGTATGCAATGCAATCGCGATGTAATGCTTAACTTTATTACTAAACGGTAGTGATAGTCGTGAAAGCATAAGATTGGCGAGACGACAACGATGCTACGATGGAGATCAAGGTGTCGCGCCGGTGACGATGGTGATCATGACGGTGTTTCGGAGATGGAGATCACAAGCACAAGATGATGATGGCCATATCATATCACTTATATTGATTGCATGTGATGTTTATCTTTTTATGCATCTTATCTTGCTTTGATTGACGGTAGCATTATAAGATGATCTCTCACTAAATTATCAAGAAGTGTTCTCCCTGAGTATGCACCGTTGCCAAAGTTCGTCGTGCCCAGACACCACGTGATGATCGGGTGTGATAAGCTCTACGTCCATCTACAACGGGTGCAAGCCAGTTTTTGCACACGCAGAATACTCAGGTTAAACTTGACGAGCCTAGCATATGCAGATATGGCCTCGGAACACGGAGACCGAAAGGTCGAGCGTGAATCATATAGTAGATATGATCAACATAACAATGTTCACCATTGAAAACTACTCCATCTCACGTGATGATCGGACATGGTTTAGTTGATTTGGATCACGTGATCACTTAGAGGATTAGAGGGATGTCTGTCTAAGTGGGAGTTCTTAAGTAATATGATTAATTGAACTTAAATTTATCATGAACTTAGTCCTGATAGTATTTTGCAAATTATGTTGTAAAATCAATAGCTTGCGTTGTTGCTTTCATATGTTTATTTTGATATGTTCCTAGAGAAAATTGTGTTGAAAAATGTTAGTAGCAATGATGCGGATTTGATCCGCGATCTGAGGTTTATCCTCATTGCTGCACAGAAGAATTATGTCCTTGATGCACCGCTAGGTGACGGACCTATTGCAGGAGCAGATGCAGACGTTATGAACGTTTGGCTAGCTCAATATGATGACTACTTGATAGTTTAAGTGCACCATGCTTAACGGCTTAGAATCGGGATTTCAAAGATGTTTTGAACATCATGGACCATATGAGATGTTCCAGTAATTGAAGTTAATATTTCAAGCAAAATACCCGAGTTGAGAGATATGAAGTTTCCAACAAGTTCTATAGCTAAAAGATGGAGGAGAATCGCTCAACTAGTGAGCATGTGCTCAGATTGTCTAGGTACTTCAATTGCTTGAATCAAGTGGGAGTTAATCTTCCAGATAAGATAGTGATTGACAGAATTCTCTAGTCACCATCACTAAGTTACTGAACTTCATGATGAACTATAGTATGCAAGGGATGACGAAAACGATTCCCGAGCTCTTCGTGATATTGAAATCGACGAAGGTAGAAATCAAGAAAGAGCATCAAGTGTTGATGATTGACAAGACCACTAGTTTCAAGAAAAGGGCAAAGGGAAGAAGGGGAACTTCAAGAAGAACAGCAAGCAAGTTGCTGCTCAAGTGAAGAAGCCCAAGTCTGGTCCTAAGCCTGAGACTAAGTGCTTCTACTGCAAAGGGACTGGTCACTGGAAGCGGATCTACCCCAAGTGATTGGCGGAAAAGAAGGATGGCAAAGTGAACATAAGTATATTTGATATACATGTTATTGATGTGTACTTTACTAGTGTTTATAGCAACCCCTCAGTATTTGATACTAGTTCAGTTGCTAAGATTAGTAACTCAAAACGGGAGTTGCAGAATAAACAGAGACTAGTTAAGGCTGAAGTGACGATGTATGTTGGAAGTGGTTCCAAGATTGATATGATCATCGTCGCACACTCCCTATACTTTCGGGATTAGTGTTGAACCTGAATAAGTGTTATTTGGTGTTGGCGTTGAGCATGAATATGATTTGATCATGTTTATTGTAATACGGTTATTCATTTAAGTAAGAGAATAAATTGTTGTTCTGTTTACATGAATGAAACCTTATATGGTTACACACCCAATGAAAATAGTTCGTTGGATCTCGATCATAGTGATACACATAATCATAATATTGAAACCAAAAGATGCAAAGTTAATAATGATAAGTGCAACTTGTTTGTAGCACTGCCGTTTAGGTCATATTGGTGTAAAGTGCATGAAGAAACTCCATACTGATGGGCTTTTGGAATCACTTGATTATGAATCAGTTGATGCTTGCGAACCATGCCTCATGGGCAAGATGACTAAGACTCTGTTCTTCGGAACAATGGAGCGAGCAATAGATTTGTTGAAAATCATACATACTGATGTATGTGGTCCGATGAATATTGAGGCTCGCGACAGGTATCATTATTTTCTGATCTTCACAGATGATTTGAGCAGATATGAGTATATCTACTTGATGAAACATAAGTCTGAAACATTTGAAAAGTTCAAAGAATTTTAGAGTGAAGTGAAAAATCATCGTAACAAGAAAATAAAGTTTCTACGATCTGATCGTAGAGAAGAGTATTTGAGTTACGAGTTTGGCCTTCAGTTAAAAACAATGTGAAATAGTTTCACTACTCATGCCACCTAGAACACCACAATGTAATGGTGTGTCCGAACGTCATAATCATACTTTATTAGATATGGTGCGATCTATGATGTGTCTTACCGATCTACCACTATCATTTTGGGGTTATGCATTAGAGACAGCTGCATTCACGTTAAATAGGGCACCATCTAAATCCGTTGAGACGACACCGTGTGAACTATGGTTTGGCAAGAAACCTAAGCTGTCGTTTCTTAAATTTGGGGTTGCGATGCTTATATGAAAAAGTTTCATCCTGATAAGCTCAAACTCAAATCGGAGAAGTGCGTCTTCATAGGATATCCAAAGGAAACTATTGGATACACCTTCTATCACAGATCCGAAAGGCAAGACTTTTGTTGCTAAATTCGGAAACTTTCTGGAGAAGGAGTTTCTCTCGAAAGAAGTGAGTGGGAGGAAAGTAGAACTTGACGAGGTAACTGTACCTGCTCCATTATTGGAAAGTAGTACATCACAGAAAACTGTTTCTGTGACACCTACACCAGTTAGTGAGGAAGCTAATGATGATGATCATGAAACTTCAGAACAAGATACTACTGAACCTCGTAGATCAACCAGAGTAAGATCCGCGCCAGAGTGGTACGATAATCTTTTTCTGGAAGTCATGCTACTAGATCATGATGAACCTACGAACTATGAAGAAGCGATGGTGAGCCCAGATTCCGCAAAGTGGCTTGAAGCCATGAAATCTGAGATGGGATCCATGTATGAGAACAAAGTTTGGACTTTGGTTGACTTGCCCGATGATCGGCAAGCAATTGAGAATAAATGGATCTTCAAGAGGAAGACGGATGCTGATAGTAGTGTTACTATCTACAAAGCTAGAATTGTCGCAAAAGGTTTTTTTTGACAAGTTCAAGGTGTTGACTACGATGAGAGCTTCTCACTCGTATCTATGCTTGAGTCTGTCTGAATCATGTTAGTAATTGCCGCATTTTATGAAATCTGGCAAATGGATAAACAAAACCGCATTCCTTAATGGATTTATTAAAGAAGAGTTGTATATGATGCAACAGAAGGTTTTGTCAATCCGAAAGGTACTAACAAAATGTGCAAGCTCCAGTGATCCATCTATGGACTGGTGCAAGAATCTCGGAGTTGGAATATACGCTTTGATGAGTTGATCAAAGCATATAGTTTTATACAGACTTGCAGTGAAGCCTGTATTTACAAGAAAGTGAGTGGGAGCACTACAGCATTTCTGATAAAGTATATGTGAATGACATATTGTTGATCGGAAATAATGTAGAATTATTCTGTAAAGCATAAAGGAGTGTTTGAAAGGAGTTTTTCAAATAAAGACTTCGGTAAAGCTGCTTACATATTGAGTATCAAGATTTATAGAGATAGATCAAGACGCTTGATGAGTTTTTCCAATGAGTACATACCTTGACAAGATTTTGAAGTAGTTCAAAATGGAACAGTCAAAGAAAGAGTTCTTGCCTGTGTTACAAGGTGTGAAGTTGAGTAAGACTCAAAGCCCGACCACGGCAGAAAATAGAAAGAGAATGAAAGTCATTCCCTATGCCTCAGTCATAGGTTCTATAAAGTATGCCATGCTGTATACCAGATCTATTGTATGCCCTACCACTGAGTTTGGCAAGGGAGTACAATAGTGATCTAGGAGTAGATCACTGGACAGCGGTCAAAATTATCCTTAGTGAAATAAGGATATGTTTCTCGATTATGGAAGTGGAAAAAGGTTCGTCGTAAAGGGTTACGCCGATGCAAGTTTGACACTAATCTAGATGACTCTAAGTCTCGGTCTAGATATATACTGAAAGTGGGAGCAATTAGCTAGAGTAGCTCCATGCAGAGCATTGTTGACATAGAAATTTGCAAAATACATGTGGATCTGAATGTGGCAGACCCGTTGACTAAGATTCTCTCACAAGCAAAACATGATCACACCTTAGTACTCCTTGGGTGTTAATTACATAGCGATGTGAACTAGATTACTGAATCTAGTAAACCCTTTGGGTGTTGGTCACATAGCGATGTGAACTATGGGTGTTAATCACATGATGATGTGAACTATCGATGTTAATCACATGGTGATGTGATCTAGATTATTGACTCTAGTGCAAGTGGGAGACTGAAGGAAATATGCCCTAGAGGCAATAATAAAGTTATTATTTATTTCCTTATATCATGATAAATGTTTATTATTCATGCTAGAATTGTATTAATTGGAAACATAATACATGTGTGAATACATAGACAAACAGAGTGTCACTAGTATGCCTCTACTTGACTAGCTCGTTAATCAAAGATGGTTATGTTTCCTAACCATGAACAAAGTGTTGTTATTTGATTAACGAGGTCACATCATTAGTTGAATGATCTGATTGACATGACCCATTCCATTAGCTTAGCACCCGATCGTTTAGTATGTTGCTATTGCTTTCTTCATGACTTATACATGTTCCTATGACTATGAGATTATGCAACTCCCGTTTACCGGAGGAACACTTTGGGTACTACCAAACGTCACAACGTAACTGGGTGATTATAAAGGAGTACTACAGGTGTCCCCGAAGGTACATGTTGGGTTGGCGTATTTCGAGATTAGGTTTTGTCACTCCGAATGTCGGAGAGGTATCTCTGGGCCCTCTGGTAATGCGCATCACTTAAGCCTTGCAAGCATTGCAACTAATGAGTTAGTTGCGGGATGATGTATTACAGAACGAGTAAAGAGACTTGCCGGTAACGAGATTGAACTAGGTATTGGATACCGACGATCGAATCTCGGGCAAGTAACATACCGATGACAAAGGGAACAACGTATGTTGTTATGCGGTCTGACCGATAAAGATCTTCGTAGAATATGTAGGAGCCAATATGGGCATCCAGGTCCCGCTATTGGTTATTGACCGGAGACGTGTCTCGGTCATGTCTACATTGTTCTCGAACCCGTAGGGTCCGCACGCTTAAGGTTACGATGACAGTTATATTATGAGTTTATGCATTTTGATGTACCGAAGGTTGTTCGGAGTCCCGGATGTGATCACGGACATGACGAGGAGTCTCGAAATGGTCGAGACATAAAGATTGATATATTGGAAGTCTATGTTTGGACATCGGAAGTGTTCCGGGTGAAATCGGGATTTTACCGGGTTACCGGGAGGTTACCGGAACCCCCCGGGAGCCATATGGGCCATCATGGGCCTTAGTGGAAAGGAGAAAGGGGCAGCCCAAGGGGGCTGCGCGCCTCCCCCCTTCCCCTAGTCCTAGTAGGACTAGGAGAGGTGGCCGGCCACCCCTCTCCCTCTTTCCCCCTTGGGAATCCTGGTTGGAATAGGATTGGGGGGGGAGTCCTACTCCCGGTAGGAGTAGGACTCCTCCTGCGCCACCTCCTCCTGGCCGGCGCCTCCTTCCCCCTTGGCTCCTTTATATACGGAGGCAGGGGCACCTCTAAACACACAAGTTGACACAAGTTGATCCACGTGATCGATTCCTTAGCCGTGTGCGGTGCCCCCTGCCACCATATTCCTCGATAATACTGTAGCGGAGTTTAGGCGAAGCCCTGCTGCTGTAGTTCATCAAGATCGTCACCACGCCGTCGTGCTGACGAAACTCTTCCCCGACACTTTGCTGGATCAGAGTCCGGGGATCGTCATCGAGCTGAACGTGTGCTCGAACTCGGAGGTGCCGTAGTTTCGGTGCTTGATCGGTTGGATCGTGAAAACGTACGACTACTTCCTCTACGTCGTGTCATCGCTTCCGCAGTGGGTCTGCATAGGGTACGTAGACAATACTCTTCCCCTCGTTGCTATGCATCACATGATCTTGCGTGTGCGTAGGAAATTTTTTGAAATTACTGCGAAACCCAACACAAGATTCTCAAAGAAATAATATTGATGTTCCTAGTTCTTCTAAAAAGAAGAAGAAGAAAAATGATAGAACTGTGCAAACTTCTAGTGAACCTATTGCTGAACCACCTGATAATCCAAATGATATATCTATGTCTGATGCTGAAACACAATCTGGTAATGAACATGAACCTAGTAAAAATATTAATGATGATGTTCATGATGATGCTCAACCTAGTAATGATAATGATGTAGAAATTGAACCTGTTGTTGATCTTGATAACCCACAATCAAAGAATCAACGTTATGATAAAAGAGACTTTGTTGCTAGGAAACATGGTAAAGAAAGGGAACCTTGGGTTCAGAAACCCATGCCTTTTCCTCTGAAACCATCCAAGAAAAAAGATGATGAGGATTTTGAGCGTTTTGCTGAAATGATTAGGCCTATCTTTTTGCGTATGCGATTAACTGATGTGCTCAAAATGAATCCTTATGCTAAATATATGAAGGATATCATTACTAATAAAAGAAAGATACCGGAAGCTGAAATTTCCACCATGCTTACTATTTATACTTTTAAGGGTGGAATACCAAAGAAACTTGGAGACCCCGGAGTACCTACTATACCTTGCTCCATTAAAAAGAATTATATTAAAACTGCTTTATGTGATCTTGGAGCCGGTGTTAGTGTCATGCCTCTCTCTTTATATCGTAGACTTGACTTGAATAAGCTGACACCTACTGAAATATCTTTGCAAATGGCTGATAAATCAACTGCTATACTTGTCGGTATCTGTGAGGATGTGCCTGTTGTGGTTGCAAACGTTACTATTTTAACGGACTTTGTTATACTTGATATTCCTGAGGATGATAGTATGTCTATTATTCTTGGAAGACCTTTTCTTAATACTGCAGGGGTTGTTATTGATTGCAACAAAGGTAATGTCACTTTTCATGTTAATGGTAATGAGCATACGGTACACTTTCCGAGGAAACAACCTCAAGTTCATAGTATCAACTCTATTGGAAAAATTCCATCGATTATATTTGGAGGTTTTGAATTTCCTCTTCCTACTGTCAAGAATAAATATGATATTCTTATTATTGGGGATGTGCATATCCCCGTTGAGGTAACTTAGTGTTATTCGAAATTTCTCCGGTTTCATGATTATCGGAATGAGTTTGTTAACAAGACTTGATCAACCTTGTTAGTGGATTCTTTTTGATGAGCATGAGATGGATGAAACTAGAAGCACAAACTTCTGTACCCTCTCTATATTTTCTGTTATTTATATTAAATAAAGTAAAAATAGTATTTTTCTGTCTGTTTCCTGACTTATCTGTGCAATATAAAAATATCCCGAAAATAAAAGTCCTCGGAATGCCATGCCAATTTAATATGATTTTTTTCAGGAATATTTGAGGATTTACTGTGCAAAAATTACCGCGGGAGGAGCTGCCACCTGGCCACGAGGGTGGTGGGCGCCCCCCCCCCCCTATAGGGCGCGCCCCCTGCCTCGTGGGCCCACGGTGGCCCTCCTCCACTTATCCCAGCACCCATCTTCTTCCTCTATCTCACACAAACCCGAAAAATCTACTCAAGCACGAGTTCCAGCCACTTTTGCTGCGATTTTCGATCTCCTTGCTCAAAGCACCTCTCTCAAAATTGCTTGGGAAGATTGTTCCTTGGTATGTGACTCCTCCATTGGTCCAATTAGTTTTTGTTCTAGTGATTTATTCTTTGCAAATTTGTGTTGCATAGGTGACCATGTTCTTGAGATTGCATGTCAAATTTATATGGTTCCAAGTAGTTCTAATGCTTGATATAGGCTCTAGGCACTTGTAGGAGTAGTTGCTATCAGTTTTATTGAAGTTGGTTCACTTTTGTTTGAAGTTACTAAAAATTTCAGAATTTTTCAGAAAATGATGAGGAGATTATTGAGGGGCTCATCGAGCCAAATCTCGAACGAAAAGGCACCGAGGCCTAAGTATAATTTGCCGCGCACTGCAGAGATTCGGGCATGTGAATGGCCTTCTGATGATTTCTTGAGAGCAGCCGGTATCTATGAAGATTTTTATGAATTGGCTCACAATGCAGGCCTCAGCGCTTTCCTCCACGACCAATGCGATCAGTATCTCTTACTCACAAATACCTTTGTGCAAAACTTTCATTTTCATTCTAGGGACTCACCACCTACGGTGGAGTTTCATTTATATGATGAGCATAAGGAAATGTCACTTTATGATTTCTGTCGGATTTGTTTAGTCCTTTTTGAGGGCAAGACAGAAGAACCACATCATGATGATGTGGCTGGGTTTATTGATAATATCACTGTAGGAGAAACCAGGAAGGTTTCCGGTGCACGAATCACTAGCATACATTTTCCTGTTTTGCATTACTTTGCATTATTTGCTAGTCGTTGTTTAATTGGACGCGGAAATTCTGGAAACCTGAGCATCCCTGATTTAATTATTCTGCTCGAAGGTTTATACAGTGATAACACTTTTAGTTTGGGCGGTATTATTGCTAGACGGTTAAATATGAATTGTACTAAGGGCCCCATCTTTGGAGGCATCTATGCCACATGCCTAGCCGCACATTTTAACATACCTATTAGGCATGCTGAGAAGGAAGAAAAGGTGCTGCCCCGTGTTTATCTAGATCATAAAAGTATGGTGGCACATGATTTTATTGTTAAAAATAGGGCAGGGGAGCTTAAATATCAATTGTTCTTTAATAAACATCATCCTGAGACTATTACCTTGCCTGCTCCTTCTTTGTTTGATTTGACTGCAGGCACGTACCTTGTTCCATTGATGGCTATTCACGCCTACCGGAACCCTGCACCAGTCGAGGAGCCAGAACCGGAACCACAATTTGATCCTTCACGGCAGTCTAACTATCAGTGGGATCCGGAGATGATTGCCAGCCAGTGGCAATCAGAGCCTTCTTCTTCCTCATCACAGTACGACCCCAACAATTATTATTATGGATATCCGCCAGGCCAGCCGTGGCCATAGACCAACTTAGGTCAAAAGCCTAAGCTTGGGGGAGTATGTATTTCTCACCGACATTACATTTATGTTCACGCACACTCATTGCTAGATGTCGATGCTCATACTTTTTCACTGTAATTTCCATGCTAGTTTATTTTCTTTTTCCTGCTTTCTTCTTGTGTGTTTGTTAGACCTTAAGAAAAACCAAAAAAATTAGTAGTAGTTTATTTTTCTACCGTAGTAGTAATAACTAAAAAGAAAACCCAAAAATATTTCCCATTCTTCTTTTGCTTGTTGGGAGCTTTCCCGTGTAAATAGTTTTATTTCTTTTCTTTTATTTGGGGGTCAGTAGGAGAAGACCATAATTAAATTGTTGAAGTGGCTCTTATATGCATTATTGTTGATTTAACCAAGAGCCCATATTGCCTTGTCTTCTCCTGTTTATTGAATGCTCGCAGATTCCAGTTTAGTCCAATGCACGTGCACTCTTATTATTATTCACACCGTTCGATCGTGCAAGTGAAAGGAAATTATGATGATATATGATGGACTGACTGAGATGAGAAAAGCTGGTATGAACTCGACCTCTTTTCTTTTTGTAAATATGGTGAGCCTGTCGTTCTTGATTCAGCTTATTATGAATAAACATGTTTGCAATAACAATTAGAGATCAGAGTTGCTTGTGCCATGCTTGATTAGCTATGAGTTATAATGGTTTACCTTGTATGCCGACATGCTATTGAGATGATTATGATGTGGTATGATGGGGTGGTATCCTCCTTTGAATGATTTAAGTGACTTGACTTGGCACATGTTCACGCATGTGGTGAAACAAAATCAACATAGCCTTCACGATATTTATGTTCATGGTGGATTATATCCTACTCATGCTTGCATCCAATGTTTATTAATTTTAATGCATGTACATGGCTGTTGTCGCTCTCTAGTTGGTCGCTTCCCAGTCTTTTGCTAGCCTTCACTTGTACTAAGCGGGAATACTGCTTGTGCATCCAATCCCTTAAACCCCAAAGTTATGCGAGATGAGTCCACCATACCTTCCTATATGTGGTATCTACCTGCCGTTCCAAGTAAATTTGTATGTGCCAAACTCTAAACCTTCAAATAAACATTTTGTTTTGTATGCTCGAATAGCTCATGTATCAACAAAGGTTGCCCTTATCTTCCGTGTTAGGCGGGTTATTCTCAAGAGGAGTGGACTCCGCTCCTCACTCACGAGAAAATTGCTGGTCACCGGGATGCCCAGTCCCATGCTTTATGCAAACTAAATCAAAATTAATTGCAAACAAAACTCCCCCTGGGACCTGATGTATGTTGGAGGCACTCGTTGTTTCGAGCAAGCCATGAATTGACGCTTGTTGGTGGAGGGGGAGTATAAACTTTACCATTCTGTTTGGGAACCACCTATAATGTGTTTAGCATGGAAGATATCGCCATCTCTTAGTTGTTACGTTGACAATGAAAGTATACCGCTCAAAATACAATTTATCTCTATTTCAAAACCGAGCTCTGGCACCTCTACAAATCCCTGCTTCCCTCTACGAAGGGCCTATCCATTTACTTTTATGTTGAGTCATCACCCTCTTATTAAAAAGCACTAGCTGGAGAGCACAGCCGTCATTTGCATTCATCACTGTTAATTTATATTGGGTATGACTATGATTGGATCTCTTTTACCATGAATTACAATGTCTAGTTAGTCCTTGATCTTTAAAGGTGCTCTGCATTTATGTTTTGCGGTCTTAGAAAGGGCTAGCGAGATACCATCTTGTTATATCATATTATGATTGTTTCGAGAAAGTGTTGTCATCCGAGATTTATTATTATGACTTGCTAGTTGATTATGCTATTGATATGAGTAATGATGAGACCTGAGAATTATTGCAAGTGTGGTTAGTTATGATCTATGCTGAAAACTTGAATGCTGGCTTGACATAGTTACAACAACAAGAGCAAACAGAGTTTGTAAAAGTTTTTCTTTCTTTCTTTCTGTTTGTCAACTGAATTGCTTGAGGACAAGCAAGGGTTTAAGCTTGGGGGAGTTGATACGTCTCCGTCATATCTACTTTTCCAAACACTTTTGCCCTTGTTTTGGACTCTAACTTGTATGATTTGAATGGAACTAACCCGGACTGACGCTGTTTTTAGCAGAATTACGATGGTGTTGTTTTATGTGCAGAAAACAAATATTCTCGAAATGAACTGAAACTCCACGGAACATCTTAGAAAAAACAATAAAAAATCCTCGCCAAAGATGAAGACCAGGGGGCCCACACCCTTCTCACGAGGGTGGGGGCGCCCCCCCCCCCCTAGGGCGCGCCCCCTGCCTCGTGGGCCCCCTGTTGCGTCTCCGACTCCAACTCCACCTCCATATATTGAGTTTCGATGAGAAAAAAATCAGAGAGAAGAAATCATCGCGTTTTACGATACGAAGCCGCCACCAAGCCCTAAATCCTCTAGGGAGGGCTGATCTGGAGTCCGTTCTGGGCTCCGGAGAGGGGGATTCGTTGCCGTCATCATCATCAACCATCCTCCATCACCAATTTCATGATGCTCACCGCCGTGCGTGAGTAATTGCATCGTAGGCTTGCTGGACGGTGATGGGTTGGATGAGATTTATCATGTAATCGAGTTAGTTTTGTTAGGGTTTGATCCCTAGTATCCATTATGTTCTGAGATTGATGTTGCTATGACTTTGCTATGCTTAATGCTTGTCACTAGGGCCCGAGTGCCATGATTTCAGATCTGAACCTATTATGTTTCCATGAATATATGTGAGTTCTTGATCCTATCTTGCAAGTCTATAGTCACCGACTATGCGTTATGATCCGGCAACCCCGAAGTGACAATAATCGGGACCACTCCCGGTGATGACCATAGTTTGAGGAGTTCATGTATTCACTATGTGCTAATGCTTTGTTTTGGTTCTCTATTAAAAGGAGGCCTTAATATCCCTTAGTTTCCAATAGGACCCCGCTGCCACGGGAGGGTAGGACAAAAGATGTCATGCAAGTTCTTTTCCATAAGCACGTATGACTATATACGGAATACATGCCTACATTACATTGATGAATTGGAGCTAGTTCTGTGTCACCCTGTGTTATGACTATTACATGATGAACCGCATCCGGCATAATTATCCATCACTGATCCGGTGCCTACGACTTTTCCATATACTGGTTTACGCTTATTTACTTTCTCGCTGCTATTGTTACAATCACTACAAAATACCAAAAACATTACTTTTGCTGTCTTTACTTTTGTTGCCGCTACCACCACTATCATATTACTTTGCTGTTACACACTTTGCTGCAGATACTAAGTTTCCAGGTGTGGTTGAATTGACAACTCAGCTGCTAATACTTGAGAATATTCTTTGGCTCCCCTTGTGTCGAATCAACAAATTTGGGTTGAATACTCTACCCTCAAAAGCTGTTGCGATCCCCTATACTTGTGGGTTATCAAGTATTCAAGAAGTATTAAAATTTCATACATATTGAATTATCAAGTTCCCCACCCGGATTATTAAAACCGGTGATCTAAGGATCAACAAGGACAAGGTATGGTTCTTACTTATACGCGCTTACCCGCTGCGTTAACTCAAGAATTAGTTTTAAACCTTATCCTCTCTTTATATTTGTATCTGTTTTTTATTGAGGTAAATATATTGGCTGTAAATTGGGGTGTTTAAGCCCGTTTGGTTCTAAACCGCCTTGCAAGTTTCTTGTATTCACAGGAACAGAGTTCAAATATCGCAGAGACAAACATTAAACAATGCATACATTGACATCTGGAAGCAGATTCACATAGAAGTATTTTATGCACGATGGCATAAGCAAACATGCGGTGTTTTAACAGCTAAGTTATTACAAGGCTTTGTAAGCCTATGAAGATGATCATCGTCCCTCCCTCGCCGGTTCACCACCTTCTGTTTGCTGGAAGTTGGATTTTGACCAATCAAAGCCGTTCATGGCGACAAATTCGGCTTCATCGTCAATCAGGCCGACCGGGTCAATTTCCGGGGCAAAGGTATCTTCTCTCACTGGTGGGATCAGATCTGTTACTTTGTATGAAGGAGTGGCCATCTTCTTATTTTCACTATCAAAACCTGGCTGGTACTTGTCAACATTGGTGTCATCTCCAAGACTAGTCGCCTGAGGCCGGACTTCGCGTACACACGCTATGAAATCATCCTGATCAAACGGAGACCTGTGCTCCTTCACAGTAGGGTAACCTCTTGCTATGTCCGTCGGGTCTAAGTTTGGCACCCAAGCCTTGGAGTGGCTTAGGGCAGTCAAAGCTCCAGCTCGCGCGCAGGAGCGTTTTACTTCTTGGAATCTAGCAGGAAGGATGGACAGCTTCTTCAGGACATCGCTAAGCCGGTTGGGTCCTTGATTTGCAGGAGAGATAGCGGCCAGAGCCCGTTGTGCACCAATATATAATTGTTCAACCAAGGTGTATACTGCCTTCAGTTTAATCAATGGGTCTTGGCTCAGATTTTTACTTCGTGAACCTGCATATATTTTTTAACAGGGTAAGTTGGCGGATTATACTCCGGTTTGGCAAAAATTATGTGAAAGGTCAAATCAGGCAGCTTGCCAAAGATAGCAGCGACCATCTGAGACACCCGGCCCTTTAAACCGTTCAGCTCTGTTGAAATTTCTTTCAGAGCTGTTTCGGCCGTCTCAGCTCGTCGGGTCAGAAGTGTTTTCTCATTTTCCCAAACCTTCTCCTTGGCAGCAAAGCTAGTCTTCAAATTTTCTGTTGCAGAAAGGCTCATTTGCAGTTTGGAAGTGGAAGATTTGATTTCGGACTCCTGACTTGATAGCTGGGTCTTTGCGTCTGACAATTGAGTGTTCAATTCAGACAAGGCATTCTGTGAAATGTTCAGGTAAGTCAAGACTTGGTTTCAAATTCAAATATTCAAATTCAAAGATTCAAGTCTCAAAGTACTTTACGAGTAAACCACTTGACACTTGGGGGCTAATGTATGCCAAATCAAATTTTTACGATTCTACCAACATATTTGAAGTCCCAAGTCCTTTACAAAGTAACAGCACTTGGCAATTGGGGGCTAATGTACGTAGTTCAGCAAGTTTATCAAGGTTAAACCGGAGTGTTAAGTACTTTGCAGATGGTTTTAAATTCTAAAGTACCGATTCATTAATGATCAAAATGAACCGGTCCTTGGGGACTATGGGTGGAGTTTTGTTCTATCAATGTCAGGCAAAGATTCAGAGGTAAAAGTTTCGGCCTATATTTTAAGTCTACAGGTTATTCCGTTTCTCTCATAATCTGAAGACTTGGGAGCTGAAGGAATATTGGTAAACCGGAAACAACATACCTCATACTTCAACTGAAACTGCTTGACCATCTCGATCTCAGACTCACGACTGGAGTGTACATGACTGAGATAACCGGATAAGATATCACTGGCATTGAGACGGTCATAGTTGGCAACATCAAAGTGAACCTTCTGCCTCTCCAATGCTTCTTGCTTTGCTGTGCATCGAGCCAACACTGTTGGGTTCCCCGGCTCAACAAAGCAGCTCCCAGTAATTTGAACATCTTGAGCACGTGGAGACGGCGGGTCGGTTGAGCTCGACGGTCCAGTTGTAGAAGGATTCATAGTGGCTTCGTCAAGGGACGGCTCCGGAGGATTTGTTTCATTGACAATAGGCGGGTCTTCTAGGGCGTCAATAAATGGAGAAGGCGGCCTAGCCAGGTCAGATGCTAGCACTGGTGGGTCTTCCGCCGGTTTTGCTGCCTTCGCCTTCTTGGATTTAGCCTGGCCGCTAAGGAAAAAATATTGCAGGATTGTCAGCATCAAGGTGCAATTGAGCGACCCAGAAGAAAAGAGGATTTCTGATTACCCAGGTGCAGTCTTGAAAGCTGGGAATTGTGTTTGAGATGAGTCGCCTGAGGAATGAGACACCTCCTGAAAGAATAAAAGAAAAGAGCTAAAAGAAATATGAGGAGCAGGATTCGTTAAAGCGAGTTAAAGATAGCAATAAGTAAACCTCGTTCGGACGTTTCCGAGGGGTCTATTGAAGGACGACAGCCGGTTCGTCTTCAATCCCAGCTTCACGGCGGCTTTCATGTTGATGTTTTTCCAAATGAAAGTTGGGATCCAAGTGAGCTAAGGGGTTAGAAAACCTTACTTTACGGATCACTCATCGAACTTTGTGTCTTGGTAAGGGCTCTGAGTCAGAGGAAATGATAGTTACCTTTGCTTCCCCGGCCTGATTGGCCCAGTGTCATCCTGGTAAGGATCAGTATCAATAAGATTGTTAAAAAATTGGCCAAGGGAATCAAGGGCTAACTCTGAGTCAGACGAATCATCAAGTTTCATTAAATCTTCAGCGGTGGTTTTCTTTTTCTTCTTCGACTTCCGGGTCATCTTTTTGGTGTTCATGGCAGCGGATTTTGCCTTCTTAGCAGCCTCGTGGTCATATTTCACTTTCCAAAAGTCAGAATTGGCCTGCAAAGACAAGAAGAAAGATCAGTGTTAAAGAAATAATAGCTGGGCAAAACACAAAGGAAAAGAGATCAGAATATACTTACTTCTGGCACCAGGTTAAGCTTGCAGAAGGGATTTAACCCAACAATGTTGCAATCTTCATATTTCCCATTCACCAAAAGGGTTGACATTGAAACAATGTCTTCTTCGGTGAGTTCAACTGGGCTGTGACGAAGAGAGTCGTCCGGGCTTCCGCCATATTCATACATCAGTTTGGATCGATGGCCTAATGGAATAACCCGCCATGAGATCCAGCAGCGGGTCAGATCTACTCCGGTTAAACCATTGCCCAACAAAGCGTTGATTCTTCTGATGGATGGAAGCAGCCTCTTGCGTTCAGCAATGGTGAGCTTATCCAGAAGACGACCGGGGCGGTAACCCGGCAGCGGCTTCTCGTTTGCTGGAGAAATATCCTGACAATAAAACCATGTTTGGTTCCAGGCCTTTGGGTGACTTGGTAAGACGATGAGAGGAGGAAGACGACCGAAGGGGGAGAATGAAAAAGACCTAGGTCGTGCCTATTTATAAGGGAGTAAGCGAACAGGCGGGCGTGAAAATCAAGGAGACCCGAATAATGATTATCCAACTGAATGGACGCCTCGATTCTCGGAAGGTATTAAAAAATAAAAGACCCGTTGGAAGGTGACATCATGAAAGTTTTTTGTATTTTCAAAAGATGATGTCCCGGCAGGTTACAGAAGTTTTCAGACAGAGGATGGATCCCATCTAAGTATTGAAGATTGACAAAGAACAAAGTTCAAAGTCAACCTGGGGCCTAATGTTGGGGATATTACTACCAGTATGACCCGCCCAGGAGGGGCCGGGTCAGCCCTAATGGCGGGTTACATAAGAAGCCCAATATACATTCAAGATGATAGTTTATTAAACATATAGAAGGCCCAAAGGCCTGGGGCCGGCTTAAGGCCCGATATTGTAAACCGCCGTATGTAAGGAAAGACTTGTAAAGAAAGGCATGTAAAGGAAGTCACCGAGCCGGACACGATTATGAGCCGGCCGGGACTCTGTAGGCCACCAGGCGTCAACCCATGTATATAAGGGGACGACCCGGTGGTGGCTTAGGGCAAGAAACAGGACATCGATAACCAAGCCGGCGAGTTGAGCCTCTTGGAGATCGAAAACTCAGCAATACCAATCCCAACTAGACGTAGGCTTTTACCTTCATCGTAAGGGGCTGAACTAGTATAAAAACCCTCTCGTGTCCTTTGTCCCGATTAACCCCTTTAAGCTTCCTAGTGCGATGGCCCTACGACTAAGTCCTTGCTCTAGGACATCTGTCGTGACAATTCCACGACACATTCCACATCAAAAATTCTGTTTTTATCATTTACCTACTCGAGGATGAGCAGGAATTAAGCTTGGGGATGCTTGATACGTCTCCAATGTATCAATAATTTTTTATTGCTCCATGCTATTACATATTCTGTTTTGGATGTTTAATGGGCTTATTTATACACTTCTATATTATTTTTGGGACTAACCTATTAACCGGAGGCCCAGCCCAAATTGTTGTTTGTATATCTATTTCAGTGTTTCGCGGAAAAAGAATATCAAACGGAGTCCAAACGGAATGAAACCTTCGGGAGCGTGATTTTTGGAACAAACATGATACAGAGGACTTGAGTGGACATCAAGAAACCAACGAGGAAGCCACGAGGCAGGACGGCGCGCCTACCCCCCTGGGCGCGCCCTCCACCCTCGTGGGCCCCTCGTGGCTCCACTGACCTACTTCTTCCTCCTATATATACCTACGTACCCTGAAAACATCAGGGAGCACCACGAAAACCTGATTCCACCGCCGCAACCTTCTGTACCCAAGAGATCCCATCTTGGGGCCTTTTCCGGAGCTCCGCCGGAGGGGGCATTGATCACGGAGGGCCTCTACATCAACTCCATCGCCCCTCCGATGATGTGTGAGTAGTTTACCTCAGACCTTCGGGTCCATAGTTATTAGCTAGATGGCTTCTTCTCTCTCTCTTTGGATCTCAATACAAAGTTCTCCTCGATTCTCTTGGAGATCTATTCGATGTAATCTTCTTTTGCGGTGTGTTTATCGAGATCCGATGAATTGTGGGTTTATGATCCAGATTATCTATGAACAATATTTGAATCTTCTCTGAATTCTTTTATGTATGATTGGTTATCTTTGCAAGTCTCTTCGAATTTTCAGTTTGGTTTGGCCTACTAGATTGATCTTTCTTGCAATGAGAGAAGTGCTTAGCTTTGGGTTCAATCTTGCGGTGCTCGATCCCAGTGACAGTAGGGGAAACGACACGTATTGTATTGTTGCCATCGAGGATAAAAAGATGGGGTTTATATCATATTGCATGAGTTTATCCCTCTACATCATGTCATCTTGCTTAAAGCGTTACTTCGTTCTTATGAACTTAATACTCTAGATGCATGCTGGATAGCGGTCGATGTGTGGAGTAATAGTATTAGATGCAGCCAGGAGTCGGTCTACTTGTCACGGATGTGATGCCTATATACATGATCATACCTAGATATTCTCATAACTATGCTCAATTCTATCAATTGCTCGACAGTAATTTGTTCAGCCACCGTAATACTTATGCTATCTTGAGAGAAGCCACTAACCTATGGCCCCCGGGTCTATTTTCCATCATATGAGTTTCTAATCTATTTTATGTTGCAATCTTTACTTTCAATCTATATCATAAAAATACCAAAAATATTTATCTTATTATTATTATCTCTATCAGATCTCACTCTTGCAAGTGGCCATGAAGCGATTGACAACCCCTTTATCGCGTTGGTTGCGAGGTTCTTATTTGTTTGTGTAGGTACGAGGTGACTCGCGCGTGGTCTCCTACTGGATTGATACCTTGGTTCTCAAAAACTGAGGGAAATACTTATGTTGCTTTGCTGCATCACCCTTTCCTCTTCAAGGGAAACAACGCATGCTCAAGAGGTAGCACACATCGACGGTAGGTATTTCCCTTAGTGATGAGACCAAGATTATCGAACGCAACACTACGTAAACAGTACCTGCACACAAAGAACAAATACTTGCAACCCCACGTGTTAAAGGGGTTGTCAATCCCTTTCAGGTAACGGTGCCAGAAATTGTCAAGTTGACGGGATAACAATATGATAGATTGGATAAATAGATTGTGAATAAATGCAAAATAAAATAAAGTGCAGCGAGGTATTTTTGGGTTTTTGGATTAATAGATCTAAAATAAAAAGCGAATAAAAATAGATCTCGAAGGCAAATATAATAAAGAAGAGACCCTGGGGCCGTAGGTTGCACTAGTGGATTCTCTCGAGAAAAATAGCACACGATGGGTAAACAAATTACTGTTAGGCAATTGATAGAACTTCAAATATTTATGACGATATCCAGGCAGTGTTCATTATATAGGCATCACATCCAAGATTTGTAGACCAACTCTTGCCTGCATCTACTACTATTACTCCGCACATCGACCGCTATCCAGCATGCATCTAGTGTATTAAGTTCATGGAGAAACGGAGTAATGCAATAAAAACGATGACATGATGTAGACAAGATCTATTTATGTAGAAATAGACCCCATCTTGTTATCCTTAATAGCAACGATACATACATGTCGGTTCCCCTTCTGTCACTGGGATTGAGCATCGTAAGATTGAACCCATCACAAAGCACCTCTTCCCATGGCAAGAAAAATCGATCTAGTCGGCCTAACTAAACCAAAGATTCGAAGAAGAAATACGAGGCTATAAGTAATCATGCATATAAGAGACCAAAATACTCAAATAACTTTCATGGATAAAAACATAGATATGATCATAAACTCAAAGTTCATCGGATCCCAACAAACACACCGCAAAAAGAGTTACATCAAAAAGATCCCCAAGAGACCATTGTATTGAGAATCATAAGAGAGAGAGAGAGAGAGAGGAAGCCCTCTAGCTAGTAACTACGAACCCGTAGATCTACAATGAACTACTCACGCATCATCGGAGAGGCACCAATGAGGATGATGAACCCCTCTGTGATGCTGTCTAGATTGGATATGCGGTTTCTGGAACTTGCGGCGCCTGGAATTGATTTTCGTCGACTCCCCTAGGGTTTCTGGAATATTGGGGTAGTTATAGAGCAAAGAGGCGGTGAGGGAGGCCACTTCTACCTCTTGAGCACTGCGTTGGTTTTCCCTTGAAGAGGAAAGGGTGATGCAGCAAAGTAGTGTAAGTATTTCCCTCAGTTTTTGAGAACCAAGGTATCAATCCAGTGGGAGGCCACACACAAGTCCCTCATACCTACACAAACAAATAAGAACCTCGCAACCAATGCGATAAAGGGGTTGTCAATCCCTTCACGGTCACTTACGAGAGTGAGATCTAATAGAGATAATAATAATAAGATATTTTTTTTGGTATTTTTATGATAAAGATTGAAAGTAAAGATTGCAAAGTAAAATAGATTGGAAACTTATATGATAAAAGGTAGACCCCGGGGGCATAGGTTTCACTAGTGGCTTCTCTCAAGATAGCATAAGTATTACGGTGGGTGAACAAATTACTGTCCAGCAATTGATAGAAAAGCGAATAATTATGAGAATATCTAGGCATGATCATGTATATAGGCATCACGTCCATGACAAGTAGATCGACTCCTGCCTACATCTACTACTATTACTCCACACATCGATCACTATCCAGCATGCATCTAGAGTATTAAGTTCATAAGAACAGAGTAACGCATTAGGTAAGATGACATGATGTAGAGGGATAAACTCAAGCAATATGATATAAACCCCATATTTTATCCTCGATGGCAACAATACAATACGTGTTGTTTCCCTTTCTATCACTGGGATCGAGCACCGCAAGATTGGATCCAAAGCCAAGCACTTCTCCCATTGAAAGAAAGATCAATATAGTAGGCCAAACCAAACTGATAATTCGAAGAGACTTGCAAAGATAACCAATCATACATAAAAGATTTCAGAGAAGAATCAAATATTGTTCATAGATAGACTTGATCATAAACCCGCAATTCATCGGATCTCGACAAACACACCGCAAAAAGAGTTACAATGAATAGATCTCCAAGAAGATCGAGGAGAACTTTGTATTGAGATCGAAAGAGAGAGAAGAATCCATCTAGCGAATAACTATGGACCCGAAGGTCTGAAGTAAACTACTCACACATCACCGGAGAGGCCATGGAGTTGATGTAGAGGCCCTCCGTGATTGATGCCCCCTCTGGTGGAGCTCTGGAAAAGGCCCCAAGATGGGATCTCTTGGGTACAGAAGGTTGCGGTGGTGGAAATAGGGTTTCGTGGTGCTCCCGGATGTTTTCAGGGTATATGAGTATATATAGGAGGCAGAAGTAGGTTGGTTGGGCCACAAGGGGGAGGGCGTGCCCAGGGGGTAGGCGCCCTCTGCCTCGTGGACTCCTCGTTTGTTTCTTGACATCCACTCCAGGTCCTCTGGATCACGTTTGTTACAAAAAAATAACTCTGCCGAAGGTTTCATTCCGTTTGGACTCTGTTTTATATTCCTTTTCTGCGAAACACTGAAATAGGCAAAAAAAACAGCAATTTGCACTAGGCCTTGGGTTACTAGGTTAGTCCCAAAAATAATATAAAAGTGTAAAATAAAGCCCACTAACATCCAAAATAGATAATATAATAGCATGGAACAATCAAAAATTATAGATACGTTGGAGACGTATCAAGCATCCCCAAGCTTAATTCCTGCTCGTCCTCGAGTAGGTAAATGATAAAAACAGAATTTTTGATGTGGAATGCTACCTAACATAATTCTCAATGTAATTCTCTTTATTGTGGAATGAATATTCAGATCCGAAAGATTCAAGACAAAAGTTTAATATTGACATAAAAATAATAATACTTCAAGCATACAAACTAAGCAATTATGTCTTCTCAAAATAACATGGCCAAAGAAAGTTATCCCTACAAAATCATATAGTCTGGCTATGCTATATCTTCACCACACAAAGTATTTAAATCATGCACAACCCCGATGACAAGCCAAGCAATTGTTTCATACTTTTGATGTTCTCAAACTTTTTCAATCTTCATGCAATACATGAGCATTAGCCATCGACATAGCACTATATATGGAATAGAATGGTGGTTGCGGAGAAGACAAAGAAGGAGAAGATAGTCTCACATCAACTAGGCGTACCAATGGGCTATGGAGATGCCCATCAATATATATCAATGTGAGTGAGTAGGGATTGCCATGAAACGGATGCACTAGAGCTATAAGTGTATGAAAGCTCAAAAAGAAACTAAGTGGATGTGCATCCAACTTGCTTGCTCACGAAGACCTAGGGCATTTTGAGGAAGCCCATCATTGGAATATACAAGCCAAGTTCTATAATGTAAAATTTCAACTACTATATTAAAGTGATAACATATGAGACTCTCTATCATGAAGATCATGGTGCTACTTTGAAGCACAAGTGTGGAAAAAGGATAATAACATTGTCCCTTCTCTCTTTTTCTCTCATTTTTTTATTTGGGCCTTCTTTTATCTCACAAGCATAACATGGTCAAACCCAGAACTCTTTGGGTGTTAGTCACATGGGGATGTGACATTGAGTGCTAATGTGAACTGGATTATTGACTCTAGTGCAAGTGGGAGACTGTTGGAAATATGCCCTAGAGGCAATAATAAATTGGTTATTATTATATTTCCTTGTTCATGATAATCGTTTATTATCCATGCTAGAATTGTATTGATAGGAAACTCAGATACATGTGTGGATACATAGACAACACCATGTCCCTAGTAAGCCTCTAGTTGACTAGCTCGTTGATCAATAGATGGTTACGGTTTCCTGACCATGGACATTGGATGTCGTTGATAACGGGATCACATCATTAGGAGAATGATGTGATGGACAAGACTCAATCCTAAGCCTAGCACAAAATCATGTAGTTCGTATGCTAAAGCTTTTCTGATGTCAAGTATCATTTCCTTAGACCATGAGATTGTGCAACTCCCGGATACCGTAGGAGTGCTTTGGGTGTGCCAAACGTCACAACGTAACTGGGTGGCTATAAAGGTACACTACAGGTATCTCCGAAAGTGTCTGTTGGGTTGGCACGAATCGAGACTGGGATTTGTCACTCCGTGTAAACGGAGAGGTATCTCTGGGCCCACTCGGTAGGACATCATCATAATGTGCACAATATGATCAAGGAGTTGATCACGGGATGATGTGTTATGGAACGAGTAAAGAGACTTACCGGTAACGAGATTGAACAAGGTATCGGGATACCGATGATCGAATCTCGGGCAAGTATCGTACCGCTAGACAAAGGGAATTGTATACGGGATTGATTAAGTCCTTGACATCGTGGTTCATCCGATGAGATCATCGTGGAGCATGTGGGAGCCAACATGGGTATCCAGATCCCGCTGTTGGTTATTGACCGGAGAGGTGTCTCGGTCATGTCTGCATGTTTCCCGAACCCGTAGGGTCTACACACTTAAGGTGCGATGACGCTAGGGTTATAGGGAAAGTATGTACGCGGTTACTGAATTTTGTTCGGAGTCCCGGATGAAATCCCGGACGTCACGAGGAGTTCCGGAATGGTTCGGAGGTAAAGATTGATATATAGGAAGTATGGTTTTGGCCACCGGAAGTGTTCCGGGCATCACCGGTAGTGTACCGGGACCACCGGAGGGGTCTGGGGGTCCACCAGGTGGGGCCACCAGCCCCGGTGGCCTACATGGGCCAATAGTGGGAAGGGACCAGCCCCTAGGTGGGCTGGGGCGCCTCCCACCAAGGCCCAAGGCGCCTCCAAGAGGGGAAGGGGGCAAACCCTAGGGCAGATGGGCCCTAAGGCCCACCCCAGGTGCGCCTCCCCCTCTCCCCCTTGTGGCCGCCACCCAGATGGGATCTGGGGGCTGCCGCCACCCCTAGGGAGGGAACCCTAGGTGGGGGCACAGCCCCTCCCCTCCCCCTATATATACTTGAGGTTTGGGGCTGCCCAAGACACACGATTCAATCTCCCTGTTGGCGCAGCCCTACCCCTCTCCCTCCTCGTCTCTCGTAGTGCTTGGCAAAGCCCTGCTGGAGTCCCGCGCTCCTTCACCACCACCACGCCGTCGTGCTACTGCTGGATGGAGTCTTCCCCAACCTCTCCTTCTCCCCTTGCTAGATCAAGGCGTAGGAGACGTCACCGGGCTGTACGTGTGTTGAACGCGGAGGTGCCGTCCATTCGGCACTAGGATCATCGGTGATTTGGATCACGACGAGTACGACTCCATCAACCCCGTTCACTTGAACGCTTCCGCTTAGCGATCTACAAGGGTATGTAGATGCACTCTCCTTCCCTCGGTTCTAGATTACTCCATAGATTGATCTTGGTGATGCGTAGAAAATTTTGAATTTCTGCTACGTTCCCCAACGGTGGCATCATGAGCTAGGTCTATGCGTAGTTACTATGAACGAGTAGAACACAAAGTAGTTGTGGGTGTCGATATTGTCAAATATCTTGCTGTTACTAGTCTTATCTTGATTCGGCGGCATCATGGGATGAAGCGGCCCGGACCAACCTTACACGTACGCTTACGTGAGACCGGTTCCACCGACTGACATGCACTAGTTGCATAAGGTGGCTGGCGGGTGTTTGTCTCTCCCACTTTAGTCGGATCGGATTCGATGAACAGGGTCCTTATGAAGGGTAAATAGAAATTGGCAATTCACGTTGTGGTTTTGGCGTAGGTAAGAAACATTCTTGCTAGAAACCTATAGCAGCCACGTAAAAACTTGCAACAACAATTAGAGGACGTCTAACTTGTTTTTGCAGCAAGTGTTTTGTGATGTGATATGGCCAAAGGATGTGATGAATGATATATATGTGATGTATGAGATCATGTTCTTGTAATAGGAATCACGACTTGCATGTCGATGAGTATGACAACCGGCAGGAGCCATAGGAGTTGTCTTTATTTTTTGTATGACCTGTGTGTCATTGAGAAACGCCATGTAAATTACTTCACTTTATTGCTAAACGTGTTAGCCATAGTAGTAGAAGTAATAGTTGGCGAGCAACTTCATGGAGACACGATGATGGAGATCATGATGATGGAGATCATGGTGTCATGCCAGTGACAAGATGATCATGGAGCCCCAAGATGGAGATCAAAGGAGCTATATGATATTGGCCATATCATGTCACTATTATTTGATTGCATGTGATGTTTATCATGTTTTTGCATCTTGTTTACTTAGAACGACGGTAGTAAATAAGATGATCCCTCATAATAATTTCAAGAAAGTGTTCCCCCTAACTGTGCACCGTTGTGACAGTTCGTTGTTTCGAAGCACCGCGTGATAATCGGGTGTGATAGATTCCAACGTTCACATACAACGGGTGTAAGACAGATTTACACATGCAAACACTTAGGTTGACTTGATGAGCCTAGCATGTACAGACATGGCCTCGGAACACAAAAGACCGAAAGGTCGAACATGAGTCGTATAGAAGATACGATCAACATGAAGATGTTCACCGATGTTGACTAGTCCGTCTCACGTGATGATCGGACACGGCCTAGTTGACTCGGATCATGTAATCACATAGATGACTAGAGGGATGTCTATCCGAGTGGGAGTTCATAAGATGAACTTAATTATCCTGAACATAGTCAAAAGGTCTTTGCAAATTATGTCGTAGCTCGCGCTTCAGTTCTACTGTTTAGATATGTTCCTAGAGAAAATTTAGTTGAAAGATGATAGTAGCAATTATGCGGACTAGGTCCATAAACTGAGGATTGTCCTCATTGCTTCATAGAAGGCTTATGTCCTTAATGCACCGCTCAGTGTGCTGAACCTCGAACATCGTCTGTGGATGTTGCGAACATCTGGCATGCACATTTTGATAACTATGTGATAGTTCAGTTAAACGGTTTAGAGATGAGGCACCGAAGACGTTTTGAAACGTCACGAAACATATGAGATGTTTCGAGGGCTGAAATTGGGATTTCAGGCTCGTGCCCACGTCAAGAGGTATAAGACCTCCGACGATTTTCTTAGCCTGCAAACTAAGGGAGAAAAGCTCAATTGTTGAGCTTGTGCTCAGATTGTCTGAGTACAACAATCATTTGAATCGAGTGGGAGTTGATCCTCCAGATGAGATAGTGATGTTTCTCCGAAGTCATTACCACCAAGCTGCTAGAGCTTCGTGATGAACTATGATATATCAGGGACATATATGATGATCCTTGAGATATTCGTGATGTTTGACACCACAAAAGTAGAAATCAAGAAGGAGCATCAATTGTTGATGGTTGGTGAAACCACTAGTTTCAAGAAGGGCAAGGGCAAGAAGGGATACTTCATGAAACGGCAAATCAACTGCTGCTCTAGTGAAGAAACCCAAGGTTGAAACCAAACCCGAGACTAAGTGCTTCTGTAATAAGGGGAACAGCCACTGGAGCAGAATTACCCTAGATACTTGGTAGATGAGAAGGCTGGCAAGGTCGATATAAGTATATTGGATATACATTGTGTTAATGTGTACTTTACTAGTACTCCTAGTAGCACCATGGTATTAGATACCGGTTCGGTTGCTAAATGTTAGTAAACTTGAAATAAAAGGCTGCAGAGTAAACGGAGACTAGCTAAAGGTGAGCTGGCAATATGTGTTGGAAGTTTTTCCAAGCTTGATGTGATCAAGCATCGCACGCTCCCTCTACCATCTAGATTGGTGTTTGCGTTGAGCATAGACATGATTGGATTATGTATATCGCAATACGGTTATTCATTTAAGGAGAATAATGGTTACTCTGTTTATTTGAATAATACCTTCAATGGTCTTGCACCTAAAATGAATGGTTTATTGAATCTCGAACGTAGTGATACACATGTTCATGCCAAAAGATATAAGATAGTAATGATAGTACCACCTACTTGTGGCACTGCCACGTAAGTCATATCGGTATAAAACGCATGAAGAAGCTCCATGTTGATGGATCTTTGGGCTCACTCATTTTGAAAAGTTTGAGACATGCGAACCATGTCTATTGGTGTATATGCATGAAGAAACCCCATGCAAATGGACCGTTTGGACTCACTTGATTTTGAATCACTTGAGACATGCAAATCATACCACATGGGCAAGATGACTGAAAGCCTCGTTTTCAGTAAAATGGAACTAGAAAGCAACTTGTTGGAAGTAATACATTTTGATGTGTGCAGTCCAATGAGTGCTGAGGCGTGTAGTGGATATCGTTATGTTCTTACTTCACAGATGATTTGAGTAGATGTTGAGTACATTTACTTGATGAATCACGAGTCTGAATTATTGAAAGGTTCAAGTAATTTCAGGGTGAAGTTGAAAGATCGTCATGACAAGAGGATAAAATATCTATGATATGATCATAGAGATGAATATCTGAATTACGAGTTTGGCACAGAATTAAGACATTGTGGAAATTGTTTCACAACTAATACAGCCTGAAACACCATAGTATGATGGTGTGTCCGAACATCATAACTGCACCCTATTGGATATGATGCATACCATGATGTCTCTTATCGAATTACCATGATAGTTTATGGGTTAGGCATTAGAGACAACCGCATTCACTTTAAATAGGGCACCACGTAATTCCGATGAGATGACACCGTATGAACTATGGTTTAGAGAAACCTAAGCTGTCATTTCTTAAAAGTTTGGGGCTGCGACGCTTATGTGAAAAAGTTTCAGGCTGATAAGCTCGAACCCAAAGCGGATAAATGCATCTTCATAGGACACCCAAAACAGTTGGGTATACCTCATGTCTCAGATCCGAAAGCAATAAGGGATTGTTTCTAGAATCGGGTCCTTTCTCGAGGAAAAGTTTCTCTCGAAAGAATTGAGTGGGAGGATGGTGGAGACTTGATGAGGTTATTGAACCGTCTCGTCAACTAGTGTGTGGCAGGGCACAGGGAGTTGTTCCTGTGGCACCTACACCAATTGAAGTGGAAGCTTATGATAGTGATCATGAAACTTCAGATCAAGTCACTACCAAACCTCGTGGGATGACAAGGATGCGTACTACTTCAGAGTGGTGCGTAATCCTGTCTTGGAAGTCATGTTGCTAGACAACAATGAACCTACAAGCTATGGAGAAGCGATGGTGGGCCTGGATTCCAAAATGGCTCGAGGCCATATAATCCAAGAGAGGATCCATATATGAAAACAAAGTGTAGACTTTGGAAGAACTACTTGATGGTCGTAAGGCTGTTAGGTACATATGGATTTTAAAAGGAAGACGGACAATGATGGTTAGTATCACCATTAAGAAAGCTCGACTTGTCGTTAAGATGTTTTCCGACAAGTTCAAGGAGTTGACTACGATGAGACTTTCTCACTCGTAGCGATGCTAAGAGTCTGTTGGAATTATATTAGCGATTACTGCACTATTTATGAAATCTTGCAGATAGGATGTCAAAACATTGTTTCCTCGACGATTTTCTTGAGGAAAGGTTGTATGTGATACAACCGGAAGGTTTTGTCAATCCTGAAAGATGCTAATAAGTATGCAAAGCTCCAGCAATCCTTCTAAGGACTGGAGTAAGCATCTCGGAGTTGGAATGTATGCTTTGATGAGATGATCAAAGATTTTGGGTGTATGCAAAGTTTATGAGAAACTTGTATTTCCAAAGAAGTGAGTGGGAGCACTATAGAATTTCTGGAAAGCATATAGGGTTATTTGGAAAGTGTTTTTCAATGGAAAGCCTGGATAAAGCTACTTGAACATTGAGCATCAAGATCTATAAGGATAGATCAAAACGCTTAATGGTACTTTCAAATGAGCACATACCTTGACATGATCTTGAAGGTGTTCAAGATGGATCAGTCAAAGAAGGAGTTCTTGCCTGAGTTGTAAGGTATGAAGTTAAGACTTAAAGCACGACCACGGCAGAAGAAAGAGGAAGGACGAAGGTTGTCCCCTATGCTTTTGTCATAGGCTCTATACGGTGTGCCATGCTAAGTACCGCACCTGATGTGTGCCTTGCCACATATCTGGCAAGAGGGTACAAAGGTAATCTAGGAGTAGATCACCAGATAGCAGTCTAAATTATCCTTAGAGGAATAAGGATATGTTTCTCGGTTATGGAGGTGATAAAGAGTTCGATGTAAAGAGTTACGTCGATGCAAGCTTAACACCTATCCGGATAGCTCTGAGTAGAGATACCGGATACGTATAATGGAACAACAATTTAGAATAGCTCCAAGTAGAACAGTTATTTGAAATGGCTCCAAATGTAGCGTAGTAGTTGCATCTACAAGATGACATAGAAATTTGCGAAGTACATACGGATCTGAATGTTGCAGACCCGTTGACTGAAACCTCTCTCACAAGCATAACATGATCAAACCCAGAACTCTTTGGGTGTTAGTCACATGGGGATGTGACCTTGAGTGTTAATCACATATCGATGTGAATTGGATTATTGACTCGAGTGCAAGTGGGAGACTGTTGGAAATATGCCCTAGAGGCAATAATAAATTGGTTATTATTATATTTCCTTGTTCATGATAATCGTTTATTATCCATGCTAGAATTTTATTGATAGGAAACTCAGATACATGTGTGGATACATAGACAACACCATGTCCCTAGTAAGCCTCTAGTTGACTAGCTCGTTAATTAATAGATGGTTACGGTTTCCTGACCATGGACATTGGATGTCATTGATAACGGGATCACATCATTAGGAGAATGATGTGATGGACAAGACCCAATCCTAAGCCTAGCACAAGATCATGTAGTTCGTATGCTAAAGCTTTTCTAATGTCAAGTATCATTTCCTTAGACCATGAGATTGTGCAACTCCCGGATACCGTAGGAGTGCTTTGGGTGTGCCAAACGTCACAACGTAACTGGGTGGCTATAAAGGTACACTACAGGTATCTCCGAAAGTGTCTGTTGGGTTGGCACGAATCAAGACTGGGATTTGTCACTCCGTGTAAACGGAGAGGTATCTCTGGGCCCACTCGGTAGGACATCATCATAATGTGCACAATGTGATCAAGGAGTTGATCACGGGATGATGTGTTACGGAACGAGTAAAGAGACTTGCCGGTAATGAGATTGAACAAGGTATCGGGATACCGACGATCGAATCTCGGGCAAGTATCGTACCGCTAGACAAAGGGAATTGTATACGGGATTGATTAAGTCCTTGACATCGTGGTTCATCCGATGAGATCATCGTGGAGCATGTGGGAGCCAACATGGGTATCCAGATCCCGCTGTTGGTTATTGACCGGAGAGGTGTCTCGGTCATGTCTGCATGTTTCCCGAACCCGTAGGGTCTACACACTTAAGGTTCGATGACGCTAGGGTTATAGGGAAAGTATGTACGCGGTTACCGAATGTTGTTCGGAGTCCCGGATGAGATTCCGGACATCACGAGGAGTTCCGGAATGGTCCGGCGGTAAAGATTGATATATAGGAAGTATGGTTTTGGCCACCGGAAGTGTTCCGGGCATCACCAGTAGTGTACCGGGACCACCGGAGGGGTCCGGGGGTCCACCAGGTGGGGCCACCAGCCCCGGAGGCCTACATGGGCCAATAGTGGGAAGGGACCAGCCCCTAGGTGGGCTGGGGCGCCTCCCACCAAGGCCCAAGGCGCCTCCAAGAGGGGAAGGGGGCAAACCCTAGGGCAGATGGGCCCTAAGGCCCACCCCAGGTGCGCCTCCCCCTCTCCCCCTTGTGGCCGCCACCCAGATGGGATCTGGGGGCTGCCGCCACCCCTAGGGAGGGAACCCTAGGTGGGGGCGCAGCCCCTCCCCTCCCCCTATATATACTTGAGGTTTGGGGCTGCCCAAGACACACGATTCAATCTCCCTGTTGGCGCAGCCCTACCCCTCTCCCTCCTCGTCTCTTGTAGTGCTTGGCAAAGCCCTGCTGGAGTCCCGCGCTCCTTCACCACCACCACACCGTCGTGCTGCTGCTGGATGGAGTCTTCCCCAACCTCTCCTTCTCCCCTTGCTGGATCAAGGCGTAGGAGACGTCACCGGGTTGTACGTGTGTTGAACGCGGAGGTGCCGTCCATTCGGCACTAGGATCATCGGTGATTTGGATCACGACGAGTATGACTCCATCAACCCCGTTCACTTGAACGCTTCTGCTTAGCGATCTACAAGGGTATGTAGATGCACTCTCCTTTCCTTGTTGCTAGATTACTCCATAGATTGATCTTGGTGATGCGTAGAAAATTTTGAATTTTTGCTACGTTCCCCAACAACGTGCATGCTACGGGAATCACAAACTTTAGAACAACTATTTCTCAAATTCACAACTACTCAACTATCATGACACTAATATCACCATCTCTATATCTGAAAACAATCATCAAGTATCAAACTTCTCATAGTATTCAATGCACTTTTCATGATAGTTTTTATTATACCGATCTTGGATGCCTATCATATTAGGACTAAATTCATAACCAGAGCAAATTACCATGATGTTTTAAAGGACTCTCAAAATAATATAAGTGAAGCATGAGAGATCAATAATTTCTATAAAATAAAACCACCACCGTGCTCTAAAAGATATAAGCGAAGCACTAGAGCAAAAATATCTAGCTCAAAAGATATAAGTGAAGCACATAGAGTATTCTAATAAATTCCGATTCATGTGTGTGTCTCCCAAAAGGTGTGTACAGCAAGGATTATTGTGGTAAACTAAAAAGCAAAGATTCAAATCATACAAGACGCTCCAAGAAAAACACATATCATGTGGTGAATAAAAATATAGCTCCAATTAAAGTTACCGATGGACGAAGACGAAAGAGGGGATGCCTTCCAGAGCATCCCCAAGCTTAGGCTTTTGGTTGTCCTTGAATTTTACCTTGCGGTTCCTTGGGCATCCCCAAGCTTAGGCTCTTTCCACTCCTTGTTCCATAATCCATCAAATCTTTACCCAAAACTTGAAAACTTCATAACACAAAACTTAAAAGAGAAACTTGTGAGCTCCGTTAGTAAAAGAAAACAAACCACCACTTAAGGTATTGTAATGAACTCATTCTTTATTTATATTGGTGTTAAACCTAGTGTATTAAAACTTTTCTATGGTTCATAAAATCTATTACTAACCATAGATTCATCCAAATAAGCAAACAACACACGAAAAACAGAATCTGTCAAAAACAGAACAGTCTGTAGTAATATGTAGGTTTCGAATACTTCTGGAACCCCAAAAATTCTAAAATAAATTTCTGGACGTGAGGAATTTATATATTAATCATTTGCAAAAAGAATTAACTCAATAGCACTCTACAGTAAAACAATGGCAGAAAATCTCGTGAGCGCTAAAGTTTCTGTTTTTTACAACAAGATCGCAAAGACTTTCCCCAAGTCTTCCCAAAGGTTCTACTTGGCACAAACACTAATTAAAAGCATAAAACCACATATAAACATAGGCTATATGAATTACTAAACAAAATCAAAAAGCAAGAAACAAAAATAAAATTGGGTTGCCTCCCAACAAGTGCTATCGTTTAATGCCCCTAGCTAGGCATAAAAGCAAGGATAGATCTAGGTATTGTCATCTTTAGTATGCAATCCATAAGTGGCTCTCATAATAGATTCATAAGGTAATTTAATTTTCTTTCTAGGAAAGAGTTCCATGCCCTTCCTTAACGGAAATTGGAATTTAATATTTCCTTCTTTCATTTCAATAATTGCATCAATCGTTCTAAGGAAAGGTCTACCAAGAATAATAGGACATGAAGGATTGCAATCAATATCAAGAACAATGAAATACACGGGCACACAATTCCTATTTGCAACAATAAGAACATCATTAATTCTTCCATAGGTTTCTTAATGGTGGAATCCTCAAGATGCAAGTTTAAAGAACAATCATCAAATTCACGGAAACCTAGCAAATCACACAAAGTTTTAGGAAACGTGGAAACACTAGCACCCAAATCACACAAAGCATAGCATTCATGATCTTTAATTTTAATTTTAATAGTAGTTTCCCACTCATCATGAAGTTTTCTAGGGATAGAAACTTCCAATTCAAGCTTTTCTTCGTAAGATTGCATTAAAGCATCGACAATATGTTTAGTAAAAGCTTTGTTTTGACTATAAGCATGCGGAGAATTTAGCACGGATTGCAACAAGGAAATACAATCTATTAAAGAACAATTATCATAATTAAATTCCTTGAAATCCAAGATAGTGGGTTCATTGCTATTTAAAGTTTTGACCTCTCCCATCCCACTTTTATCAATTTTTGCATCAAGATCTAAAAACTCTGAATCATTGGGACGCCTTTTAACTAAAGTTGACTCATCTCCAGTCCCATTATTATCAATATTCATATTGCAAAACAAAGATTTAATAGGGTACACATCAATAACTTTTAGATCTTCATCATTATTATATGGAAACTAGAAGAACACGCTTTCACAAAGCAATCTTTTTTAGCACGCATCCTAGCGGTTCTTTCTTTGCACTCATCAATGGAAATTCTCATAGCTTTGAGGGACTCATTGATATCATGCTTAGGAGGAATAGATCTAAGTTTCAAAGAATCAACATCAGGATAAATTCCATCCATGTTCCTAGCCAACTCATCAATCTTAGACATTTTTTCTTCAATCAAAGCATTGAAAGTCTTTTGCGAACTAATAAATTCTTTAATATTAGATTCAAAATCAGAGGGCATCTTATTATAATTTCCATAAGAATTGTGGTAGGAATTACCATAATTATTAGAGGAATTACTAGGAAACGGCCTAGGATTAAAAAATTTCTTCAATCAAAGCATTGAAAGTCTTTTGCGAACTAATAAATTCTTTAATATTAGATTCAAAATCAGAGTGCATCTTATTATAATTTCCATAAGAATTGTGGTAGGAATTACCATAATTATTAGAGGAATTACTAGGAAACGGCCTAGGATTAAAATTACCTCTATACGCATTATTACCAAAATTGTTCCTACCAACAAAATTCACATCCATAGATTCATTATTATTCTCAATCAAAGTAGACAAAGGCATATCATTAGGATCAAAAGAAACACTCTTATTAGCAAACAATTTCATAAGCTCATCCATCTTTCCCTTCAAAAAATTGATTTCTTCTATAGCATGCACCTTTTTGTTAGTAGATCTTTCAGTATGCCATTGAGAATAATTAACCATAATATTATCTAGGAGTTTAGTAGCTTCTCCTAAAGTGATTTCCATAAAGGTGCCTCCCGCGGCCTAATCTAAAAGATTTCTAGAAGCAAAATTCAATCCGGCATAAAAATTCTGTATAATCATCCAAAGGTTCAAACCATGTGTAGGGCAATTATGTATCATTAATTTCATCCTCTCCCAAGCTTGTGCAACATGTTCATGATCAAGTTGCTTAAAATTCATAGTATCGCTTCTAAGAGTGATGATCTTAGCGGGAGGAAAATATTTAGAGATAAAAGCATCTTTGCACTTATTCCATGAATCGATACTATTTTTAGGCAAAGATGAAAACCAAGTTTTAGCACGATCTCTAAGAGAAAACGAGAATAGCTTCAGTTTAACAATATCATTATCCACATCTTTCTTCTTTTGCATATCACACAAATCAACAAAGTTGTTTAGATGGGTAGCGGCATCTTCACTAGGAAGGCCGGAAAACGGATCTTTCATGCCAAGATTCAGCAAAGCAGCATTAATTTCACAAGATTCAGCATCGGTAAGCGGATCAATTGGAGTGCTAATAAAATCATTATTGTTGGTATTGGAAAAATCATACAATTTAGTATTGTCTTGAGCCATCGTGACAAGCAAGCAATCCAACACACAAGCAAACAAGAAGCAAGCAAAAAGAGACGAACTAGAAAAGAGAAGGGGAACGGAAAAAGAGGGCGCATAAAACGGCAAGGGTGAAGTAGGGGAGAGGAAAATGAGAGGCAAATGGCAAATAATGTAATGCGAGGGATAAGAGTTTGTGATGGGTACTTGGTATGTCTTGACTTGTGCGTAGACTCCCCGGCAACGACACCAGACATCCTTCTTCCTACCTCTTGAGCACTGCGTTGGTTTTCCCTTGAAGAGGAAAGGGTGATGTAGCAAAGTAGTGTAAGTATTTCCCTCAGTTTTTGAGAACCAAGGTATCAATCCAGTAGGAGGCCACACGCAAGTCCCTCGTACCTACACAAACAAATAAGAACCTCGCAACCAATGCGATAAAGGGGTTGTCAATCCCTTCACGGTCACTTACGAGAGTGAGATCTGATAGAGATAATAATAATAAGATATTTTTTTTTTGGTATTTTTATGATAAAGATTGAAAGTAAAGATTGCAAAGTAAAATAGATTGGAAACTTATATGATAAAAGGTAGACCCGGGGGGCATAGGTTTCACTAGTGGCTTCTCTCAAGATAGCATAAGTATTACGGTGGGTGAACAAATTACTGTCCAGCAATTGATAGAAAAGCGAATAATTATGAGAATATCTAGGCATGATCATGTATATAGGCATCACGTCCGTGACAAGTAGATCGACTCCTACCTACATCTACTACTATTACTCCACACATCGATCGCTATCCAGCATGCATCTAGAGTATTAAGTTCATAAGAACAGAGTAACGCATTAGGTAAGATGACATTAGGTAAGAATATGATATAAACCCCATATTTTATCCTTGATGGCAACAATATAATACGTGTTGTTTCCCTTTCTGTCACTGGGATCGAGCACCGCAAGATTGAACCCAAAGCCAAGCACTTCTCCCATTGCAAGAAAGATCAATATAGTAGGCCAAACCAAACTGATAATTCGAAGAGACTTGCAAAGATAACCAATCATACATAAAAGATTTCAGAGAAGAATCAAATATTGTTCATAGATAGACTTGATCATAAACCCACAATTCATCGGATCTCGACAAACACACCGCAAAAAGAGTTACAACGAATAGATCTCCAAGAAGATCGAGGAGAACTTTGTATTGAGATCCAAAGAGAGAGAAGAATCCATCTAGCGAATAACTATGGACCTGAAGGTCTGAAGTAAACTACTCACACATCACCAGAGAGGCCATGGAGTTGATGTAGAGGCCCTCCGTGATTAATGCCCCCTCTGGTGGAGCTCTGGAAAAGGCCCCAAGATGGGATCTCTTGGGTACAGAAGGTTGCGGTGGTGGAAATAGGGTTTCGTGGTGCTCCCGGATGTTTTCAGGGTATATGAGTATATATAGGAGGAAGAAGTAGGTCGGTTGAGCCACGAGGGGGAGGGCGCGCCCCTTGCCTCGTGGACTCCTTGTTTGTTTCTTGACGTCCACTCCAAGTCCTCTGGATCACGTTTGTTCCAAAAATAACTCTCCCAAAGGTTTCATTCCGTTTGGACTCCGTTTGATATTCCTTTTCTGCGAAACACCAGAATAGGCAAAAAACAGCAATTTGCACTGGGCCTTGGGTTAGTAGGTTAGTCCCCAAAATAATATAAAGGTGTAAAATAAAGCCCATTAACATCCAAAATAGATAATATAATAGCATGGAACAATCAAAAATTATAGATACGTTGGAGACGTATCAACCATCGAGGTGGGTACAACCCACCTAGGCGCGCCTGGGCCCCAAGGCGTGCCCTGGTGGGTTGTGCTCCCCTCGTAGCCCCCCTCTGGTACTTCTTTGGCCCAACAGGTGTCTTCTGGTCCAGAAAAAATCTCCAAAAAGTTTCGCTGCGTTTGGACTCCGTTTGGTATTGATTTTCTACGAAGTAAAAAACAAGCAAAAAACGACAACTGGCACTGGGCACTATGTCAATAGGTTAGTCCCAAAAAATGATATAAAGTTGCTATAAAATGATTGTAAAACATCCAAGAATGATAATATAACAGCATGGAACGATAAAAAATTATAGATACATGGGAGACGTATCAGCATCCCCAAGCTTCATTCCTGCCCGTCCTCGAGTAGGTAAATGATAAAAACAGAATTTTTGATGTGTAATGTTGCCTAACATGTTCATCACATATTGTTTTCTTTGTACCATGGACATTTGGACTTATATATCATTCAAAGCAATAGTGTAGTTTTGACATGAAGATTTCAATACTCAAGTATATCAACAAGCAACCATGTATTTCAAAATATCAACACTAAAGCAAGTTATCCCTAGCACATTATGCTCAATCATTGATCCATTCATGAAACACACTCACATATTAGCTACACCCAATGCTCAAGTACGATCATAGTGCCCCTTAGTTGGTGCTTTATAAGAGAAGATGGAGACTCAAGTAAAAATAAAAATTGCATAAAGTAAAAGAAAGGCCCTTCGCAGAAGGAAGTAGGGATTTGTAGAGGTGCCAGAGCTCAAAGCGAAAAAGATAGAGATAAAAACATTTTGGGTGGCATGCTTTTCCTGTCAATGAAAACGATCAAGTAGTTCCCAGTACTTTCCATGCTAGATATATCATAGGCGGTTCCCAAACAGAAAATAAAGTTTATTCCTTTTTCCACCATACTTTCACTTTCCATGGCTAGCCGTATCCACGGGTGCCTTCCATACCAACACTTTCCAAGGAATTTATTATTTTACAACATAAACTAAATTCATTTTTCACTTTGGGACTGGGCATGCCTAATACCTTTGTTGTACTCTCGTGCAATGACAAGTGAATAAACACTCATCTTGAGAATAACACATCTAGCATGGAAATATATATCAGTCACCCCTACCGTTTCATGAGCAGTACAAGCACACAAAGAAATTTATTTTGAAAATTAGAGATGGCACATACAAATTTGCTTAGAACGGCAAAAGAATACCGCATATAGGTAGGTATAGTGGACTCATGTGGCAAAACCGGGTTTAAGGATTTTGGATGCACAAGTGGTGATCATACTTAGTGCAAATGAAGGCTAGCAAAAGATTGAGAAACATCCAACGAAGAAACAAAAAATCTCATAAGTGAGCATTAAGCATAACTAACATCGAATAATGCACCATAAGTAGGATGTAATTTCATCGAATAACTATTGAGTTTCGTGCTTGCATAGGGAATCACAAACCTTAGCACCAATATTCTTACTAAAGCACAATTACTCATCAACATGACTCACATATTATATCAACATATCGCAAGACTATTACAAGGAATCAAGTTTATTTTGTGCAATGATCTTCATGAAAGTTTTTATTATATCCCTCTTGAATATTTATCACTTTTGGACTAATTTCATATGTTGCTTTGATAGCTCAAACAAATCTAAGTGAAGAACATGAGCATAAATTTTTTCTTCTCTCAAAATAATTTAAGTGAAGCATGAGAGAATTTTTTCAAAATTTTACTAACTCTCAAATAAACCTAAGTGAAGCATGAGAGCATTTCTCCAAAAATAATAAAGCACACTGTGCTCAAACAGATATAAGTGAAGCACTAGAGCAATTCCATAGCTCAAAAAGATTTAAGTGAAGCATACAGAGCAATTCTAAAAAGTCATAGCATAATTTTGGCCCTCTCAAATAGGTTTGTCCAGCAAGGATAGATGACTTAAAATAGAAGCAAAACAAGCAAAGACTCATATCATACAAGGCGCTCCAAGCAAAACTCATGATATGTGGTGAATAAAAATATAGCTCCAAGTAAAATACCGATGGTCGTTAGAAGAAAGAGGGGATGCCACTCGGGGCATCCCCAAGCTTAGTTGCTTGCTTCTCTTTTTAGATAATGGCTTGGGATGCCATGGGCATCCCAAAGCTTAGGCTCTTCTTACTCCTTATTCCTACATCCATCATGATCTCACCCAAAACTTGAAAACTTCAATCACACAAAACTCAACAAAACCTTCATGAGATCCGTTAGTATAACAAAGCAAATCACTACTATAAGTTATGTTGTAAACCCATTCATATTTTATTTTTTGCATTATATCTACTGCATTACAACTTTGCTATAGCTTATACCCTCCAATACAAACCATAGATTCATCGAAATAAGCACACAACACAAAGAAAACAGAATCTGTCAAAAACAGAACATTCTGTAGTAATCAGAAAACTTCGAATACTTCTGTAACTCCAAAATTTCTGAAAAATTAGGAAAATGTGGGAAATTTGTATATTAATCGTCTTAAAAAAGAATCAGTATTTTTATCGCACTTTTGTTAAAAAGGAGAATTATTTCCGTGAGCGCAAAAGTTTCTGTTTTTCAGCAAGATCAAATCAACTATCACCCAACATGATCCCAAAGGCTTTGCTTGGCACAAACACTAATTAAAACATAAAAACACAATCATAACAGTAGCATAATTGTGCAAACACTCAAGATCAGAAAGAAAAAGACAAAAATAAATTTTATTCATGGGGTTTCCTCCCAACAAGCGCTATCGTTTTATGCCCCTAGCTAGGCATAATGCCAAGGATCTAAGTGTTGTCATCTTTGGTTCTTGATCCATAAGATGCCCTCATGATTGACTCATATGGTGGCTTGATTCTTGTTCTAGGGAAGTGTTCCATACCCTTCCTTAGTGGAAATTGAAATTTAATATTGCCTTCTTTCATATCAATCACGACACCAATAGTTCGTAAAAACGGATTACCAAGAATAATTGGACAAGACGGATTGCAATCAATATCAAGAACAATAAAATCTATGGGCACATAGTTCCTATTTGCAAGAATAATAACATCATTAATTCTTCCCATAGGCTTTTTAATAGTAGAATCCGCCAAGTGCAAGTTTAAATAACATTATTCAATATCGGTAAGACCAAGCACATCACATAAAGATTTCGGAATTGTAGAAACACTAGCACCCGAGTCACATAAAGCAAAACACTCGTAATTTTTAATCTTTACTTTGATAGTAGGTTCCCATTCATCATGCAATTTTCTAGGAATTGAAATCTCTAATTCCAACTTTTCTTCCAAAGCTTTAATCATAGAATCAACAATATGTTTAGTAAAAGCTTAATTTTGTTCATAAGAATGGGGTGAATTAATCATGGATTGCAACAAGGAAATACAATCAATCAAAGAGCAATTGTCATAATTAAAATCTTTGTGATCCAAAAGAGTGGGCACATCAGTTTTGACCTCTCCAAACCCACTTTATCAATTTTCTCAGCAAGATTTTCACCCTCTGAATTATCGGGACGCCTTCTAGCTAAAGTTGACTCTTATTCAGTCCCTTTATTATCAATCTAAATTTTACTAAATAAAGAATCAATAGAAGAAACACCAATCATTTTAAGATCTTAATCATTTTTATGAAAGCAATCACTAGAAAAGGCCTTTTCTAAAAATTCTCTTTTAGCTCTAAGCATAGCGGTTCTTTTCTTACTTTCATCCATAGAAGCATATAAAGCTTTAATTGATTCTTCAACCTTAGGCACACAAATTTTCATCTTCAGATTTTCTACATCATGAGAAATTCTATCAATGCTTCTAGACATATCATCAATCTTACTCAACTTTTCTTCTATCGTAGTATTAAAATTCTTTTGAGCATTGATAAATTATTTAATATTATTCTCAAGATCATAGGTGTTCCTATTATTATTATAAGAAGAATTACCATATGAATTACCATAATTATTAGAGAAATTCCCGGAAAAGGTCTAGGATTAAAATTACCTCTATAAGCCTTGTTATTAAAATTGTTTCGCGAGACAAAATTCACATCTATGGCATCACTATTTTGCTCAATCATAGTAGACAAAGGCACATCATTAAAATCAATAGGATCATTTTTATTAGCAACCAACTACATAAGAGCATCAACTTTTTCACTCAAAGTAGAAATTTCTTCAACCGAATTAACCTTTTTACTAGTAGGAGCTCTTTCAGTATGCCATTGTGAATAATTTGCCATAATATTATCAAGAAATTTAGTAGCTTCACCCAAAGTAATTTCCATAAAAGTACCACCCACGGCGGAATATAAAAGATTTCTAGAAACAAAATTCAATCCAGCATAAAATATTTGTATGATCATCCAAAGATTTAAACCATGAGTGGGACAATTTCTTAGCATCAATTTCATTCTTTCCCAAGATTGCGCAACATGTTCATGCTCAAGTTGCTTAAAATTCATGATTTGCGTCCTAAGGGAAATAATTTTTGTGGCCGGAAAATATTTAGTAATAAAACATCTTTGCACTTTTCCCAAGAATTGATACTATTGCGAGGCAAAGAGGAAAACCAAATTTTTGCACGATCTCGCAAAGAAAATGGGAATAATTTCAACTTCACAATATCATTGTCCACATCTTTTTTTTCTTTTGCATATCACATAATTCCACGGATATATTAAGATGGGACGCGACATCCTCATTAGGAGTACCGGAAAATTGATCTTTCATGGCAAGATTCAACAAAGCGGCATTAATATCACAAGACTCCACACTAGTGGCGGGAGGAGCAATCGGAGTGCTAATAAAATCATTGTTGTTGGTACTGGAGAAATGACACAACTTGGTGTTCTCTTCAGTCATAGTGACTTCGCAACAAGATTGCACTCAAAAACATATCTGATGAGAAAACGGTGAACGGAAAAGAGGGCGAATAAAACGGTAATTTTTTGTGAAGTGGGGGAGAGGAAAACGAGAGGCAAATGGAAAATAATGTAAATTGCAAGGACATGATATTTTTTATTAGGAACCTGGTATATGTTGATGATGTCTCCCCGGCAACGGCGCCAGAAATCCCTTTTGATGCGGCTGGAACTATGTCGGTATTTCTCCAAAGAGGAAGGGATGATGAAGCATAGTGACGGTAGGTATTTTCCTCAGTGATGAGACCAAGGTTATCGAACCAGTAGGAGAATCACGCAACACTACGTAAATAGTACCTGCACATAAAGAACAAATACTTGCAACCCGACGTATTAAAGGGGTTGTCAATCCCTTTCAGGTAACGGTGCCAGAAATTGTCGAGTTGACGGGATAAAAATATGATATATTGGATAAATAGATTGCGAATAAATGCAAAATAAAATAAAGTGCAGCAAGGTATTTTAGGGTTTTGGATTAATAGATCTGAAAATTAAAGCGAATAAAAATAGATCTTGAAGGCAAATATAATAAAGAAGAGACCCGGGGGGCGTAGATTTCACTAGTGGCTTCTCTCGAGAAAAATAGCATACGGTGGGTAAACAAATTACTGTTGGGCAATTGATAGAACTTCAAATAATTTTGACGATATCTAGGCAATGATCATTATATAGGCATCACGTCCAAGATTAGTAGACCGACTTCTGTCTGCATCTACTACTATTACTCCACACATCGACCGCTATCCAGCATGCATCTAGTGTATTAAGTTCATGGAGAAACATAGTAATGCAATAAGAATGATGACATGATGTAGACAAGATCTATTTATGTAGAAATAGACCCCATCTTGTTATCCTTAATAGCAATGATACATACGTGTAAGTTCCCCTTCTGTCACTGGGATCAAGCACCGTAAGATCGAACCCATCACAAAGCACCTCTTCCCATGGCAAGAAAAACCGATCTAGTCGGCCTAACTAAACCAAAGATTCGAAGAAGAAATACGAGGCTATAAGTGATCATGCATATAAGAGATCAAAAGACTCAAATAACTTTCATGGATAAAAACATAGATCTGATCATAAACTCAAAGTTCATCAGATCCGAACAAACACACCACAAAAAGAGTGACATCAAATAGATCTCCAAGAGACCATTGTATTGAGAATCAAAAGAGAGAGAGAGAGAGGAAGCCATCTAGCTACTAACTATGGACCCGTAGGTCTACAATGAACTACTCACGCATCATCAGAGAGGCACCAATGAGGATGATGAACCCCTCTGTGATGGTGTCTAGATTGGATCTGTGGTTTCTGGAACTTGCGGCGCCTAGAATTGATTTTCGTCGACTCCCCTAGGGTTTCTAGAATATTAGGGTATTTATAGAGCAAAGAGGCGACGCGGGAGGCCACCGAGGTGGGCACAACCCATCTAGGAACGCATGGGGTTGTGCTTCCCTTGGAGCCCCCCTCAGGTACATCTTTGGCCCAACAGGTGTCTTCTGGTCCAGAAAAAATCTCCAAAAAGTTTCGCTGCATTTGGACTCCGTTTGGTATTGATTTTCTGCGAAGTAAAAAACAAGCAAAAAACACCAACTGGCACTGGGCACTATGTCAATAAGTTAGTCCCAAAAAATGATATAAAGTTGCTACAAAATGATTGTAAAACATCCAAGAATGATAATATAACAACATGGAACAATCAAAAATTATAGATACGTTGGAGACGTATCACCCCTCAGGTAGTTATTTGGTCCAGTATTTTTCATATATTCAAAAATAATTCTCCGTGAAGTTTCAACTTATTTGGAGTTGTACAGAATAGGTATCTCTGATGTAGCTTTTTCAGGTCCAGAATTCCAGCTGCCGGTATTCTCCCTCTTTGTGTAAACCTTGCATATTATGATAGAAAATGCATTAGAATTACCACATAAAGCATTATTATGCATAAAAACATTATAAATAATAGTAGGAAATCATGATGCAAAATGGACGTATCAGTGATTAGTGTTCCTCTTGGACGGTAATCACTTTTCCGTGGCGCTGGCTCCTACAAATAACAAAGCAACTCAAGTTAGATTAAGTACTTATGTGCATAATAAACAAAAGAAGTAAAGGTTGAAATTCACCTTTTTGTTAAAGGGCCAAATGCTTACCTTCCCATCAAAAATGCAAATAGCTTCTGCATTATATCTAGGCCTTGGCTATAGCAACCATAAACATGGTTTTGTCAATGGAGTTCTTATTTTGCACGGTCCTATGTGTGTCTTCTTCTGATGGAAGCTTGTAGAATTTCATGGTCTTCTGAGTGGTGTTAAACCACTTTTCATCTATATGGATTATGTTTTGCATATCCTTGAACGTGCACCTTTTTTCAAACTTTGCTGGTCAAACATAGAGAGACAAAACTGCAGCCTAGCCATTTTGTTTGCTTCCTTCAAGTATGGTTTGAGTGAGCTTGAATGCCTATCGAGTGAGCCGTCTGTAAACATCCTATGCAGTGTGCTTTTCTTCACACCCAAAGCCCTTGTGAGGTTGCGTATAGTTCTCCTTTGACTCCAAGGAATCTCAACAACCATATTGAGGTCAACTACAATCCTTTTGTGCCCACTGTTTTTCGGCTTCCTCGATCTTACATCAACGAGTACGCCTTGTCGAAGACACTCCTTCGCTCTCCTCCAAACACATTTGACCTTGTGCATTGAAGCATGGAACATGTTTGCAACTTCTCTAGTTGTGGTCTTCTTTAATTTATTATTGACACTTCTTGCTGGCAATTCTTAATAAATAACAGTCCTTTGCAAATCTTTAAATTCTTGTATTTGTCTTTATCATGAACTTGCTCATTATCTTGTTGCTCTTGCTCCACATGCATGTCTTCTTCTGGTGCGAATCATACATGGCTTCATGTGGTTCTAAATCATTAAGCTCTTCTTCCTCAAACTCAATCTCTATGTCGCCTACATATATACCATAGTTCTCCTGGTCAACTTGAAGGTTATGCAGAGCTTCATTCATTGCTTTCACTTCCTCTTCTATGCTTTGGAAAGCACCACCTTGGTCTTCAAGTTCATCGTCTACAAGATCACAATTAGCTACTGTATGCAAAAGAATTAAACAAGAAGAGTTGAACAGATCAACAAAAAGTACTTGGGTCCATGTCTAGATCAAAGTGATGTTCATGCTGGAGTTCTTCATGCAAAGCAGCTTCAAGTTCATCCTCTACAAGGTGAGATTTTGTGAGTAGTTGGGTAAGATTGTAATTGAACATTCAAATATGCTATTACTAAATTATTTACTAACCTGATTCATTCGATTCATGCAGATCCTCCTCTCCATGGGCAACATCGGGCTAATGTTCATCTTCTACCTCAAGGCACCATCATGATTAGCTACTGTATGCAAATAAATTGAACAAGAAGAATTGAACAGATCAGAAAAGAGTACATAGGTCCATATTTAGATCAAAGTGATGTTCAGGCCGGAGTTCATCATGCAAGGCAGCTTCATCTTCTTCCTGTATAGTTTGCTCATGCAAGGCAACTTTGAGTTCTTCCTCATCTGGTGGTGCTATGTTCAAGTCCATGGCCATGGATAGTGTGTGTGGTGTACTGTTTGCTTCATGTGAGCTGCCTTTTGTAGCTGTGTTAGACGCTTGGGTTCGAATTCTTAAACATGGCGCCTCTTCTAATTTCTCTGGTGCCAAGTACTATTGTTATTTTAGTAGTTTAAATGGCAGGAACAGTGAAAGTGGAGCTAAACTCTCGGGCGCCAGGTACTTTCTGGTGTTTGGATTGTTTTTTTGCTTTGTGTTGGTATTAACTATACACTTGAAATTGAAGCAACACCACAGCTGCTTTTTTTTATCGGCAACACCACAGCTGCTAGTAGCTTAAATGAGGGTGGAAGGTGACTTCTGCAAAATTTGTTAATTTGTCTTGAAATACCTAGACGCACACTTTCTAGCAAACGGAGGGAGTAATCCTTATGCAGGAGATGAAACGGTACATCCTGATATGCTCTTAATATGTATTAATGAAATTTGTGGATTGAGTTAAAAAGAAGGTATTCCCTTTATCTTTGGAGGAAAAGATATTGACATGGTATAGTCTATTGTATTATATACATCGTGGTTTCTTCTAAGGCCCCTCCCAATGCTCCACCTTGTATAGTAGGTGCTAAGGCTGCCATGTAGGCAAAAAATCAGATGTGTCAAGGTAATTAAGAGGAGAGAGATGAGTGTGATGACCCCAGGAAGAAACAATGCCAAGCACAAGAATCTAGGCAAAACACTTAAATGGAAGAAGCCCACCAATGCACGGAGAACTTTAGTTGCAAAATCATTAAATGAGAGATGTTTAGCACCAACAAGTTAGGCCATGTTTGGTTCCAAATAAGTCACCAACTTATAAGTCGAAAAGTGAAAAAAATGACTTATTTTACCAAATAGACCCAACTTATACGTCACCCCAACTTATAAGTCATAAGTTGCTCCATCCCAACTTAAAACTTATAAGTCACCCCTTTTGCGTGGGTCCCATCACCTTTACATCAAAAACAAGATAAAAAGGTGTGATCAGATGACTTATAAGTCAGATGACAACCAAACGGGCATGACTTATAAGTCGCTGATTTTAAGTCACCTGACTTATAAGTCAGGTGACTTATTGGAACCAAACAGACCCTTAGGCTAGTCATGGTGGGAGTAACTTTGCAAGTAACATACCGCAGTTCAAGACAAGTTTGCTTATGTGACATTTATTTAATGAGGAGAGATGTGTTTAGAGTAACATAATATGTTATTGTAACATAGCATTTTTCAAGAAAAGATGAGTCTATAAGTTAATAAATGAAGTCATCTATGACACTACTATTATGTTACTTTGCACTATGAAGATAGTAACTTAAACTAGTGTCATATGCATGACACTAGTATAAGTTACTCCCCACTATGACTAGTCTTAAGTACCTTGCATTGGAGGCTTTAATTGCTAAAGTTTTAATGTGCTTAGCCCCCGATGCGTTAAGGTAGCCTAATGAAAATTGAAGAGGGGGCTCTCTCTTTTTAAAACTAGTGTTAAAAAAGTGTCTCACATTTTGAGACAGGCAGTAGTATATTTTAGTACTTCTAGTTTATTTATTTCAAGTTTGCAAGGACGCATGTACTCCATTTCGTCTGCGAGTGAGAAACCTGTCAAAGCCGCCCCCAATCATAGTGATCGGCCTTTCCCAGTAAAACCTCCCAAGCTGCCCAATCGTCGTGATCGGGCCAGGTCCCCTTCGCATTGAAGGCGCAAGGAGAGTTTCGTCTCCTACACCCACGCGCTCTAAGGTTGGTTGTAATGGGGAGTATCATATACTAGTATCATGCATATGATACTAGTGTATGATACTACCTCTCTAATGCATAGTATCATATATTAGTATCATATAGTACTCTATTTATTGTCATGCATGACACAAAGTAGTATAACATTTATTATGATACGGTATCATGATATGATACTCCACCCTCTCTTTCTTCATTTAATGCTATGACACCTCATTAAAATTGCCTAGTTGGCATGCATGATACTATCTATAATACTACCATTACGACCAGCCTAATAAAAATAAAAATAAAAGCATGTACAATGGTTCTATCTTAAGAGTGTCACGTAGGATAAATGATGAGGTGGAGGAGAGAGAAACCATAAGAGAAGGCTTGTCTTATCTTATTTAAGAGAAGACAAAAGATGATTTCTTAGCACAATTTGTCTCACTATGTTTTTAGGAACAATTAATTATTGAAGATAAAGCTAAGAAATAATCCATTGTAGACATGTTTTTTGTCATCTATAATTTATATGCAAAACTTAAAATAAAACTGTCTTATTAACCATTGTTCGTGCCAAAGGAAATCCGTTCGCACTCCACGCTCCTCTATTCTCGCGCGCCTCCTGCTCTCCCTCTCCTCGCCCCAAACAAAACCACCAACCAACCACTGCGGCCCGGACTCGCTCCGCCGCTGCTCTGCTCCCCGGGGCCGGGGGACCCGACCGATGGAGTTCTCTCGCCGCGGTCGAGCCACCGACGACGCCGGCGACGCCCACCGCTTCCCCGACCCCCCGTCGCACGGTACGCGTCGAGCCACTCTAAACATCCGCCCTTGTCCCTCTGGTCGTTTCTTCCCTGTCAAATATTAACTGCAAATGAAGTAATCGCAGAACCATTTTGCTCTCAGTTCTCTCATGTGTTCAGATGCTTGCAACTACTGTTGTGATTCCGCGCCAAGAACTCCAATATCTGCGCCGCCGCTATGCGCTGGTTTTTTAGGAATCGAAAATAAGGCCGCAGTTTCTTTCGTGTGCTACTAGTAGATTGGAGTTTGTTACGATTTGGATTCGCTCGCTCGTTTGTTTCTCGAAAGGAGTTTCGGATCTGTCTGCGGGGGCAGAAGATACCAGAATCGGAGAACAACCCGCGCATCACAACCTTCATCTTTGCCGTCGAGAAATCTCGCAAACATGCCCCCTCTTCCATGGACAGACCTAACCTAAGTCCATCCTAGCATAACATTATCCACCTTGCTATTTCAAATCACATGCAGATTTTTCTTTTTCTCCCTTAATACTCCGATTTGGAATTTTTGTTCACGAGGAGTTGGAATTTTGGTCACGCCGACCATCTAATTAATTGCTGCGCAATGCCCTGGTGCAGGGGAGGAGGAGCCGATGACGGTGATGAGGGCTGCGCTGCTCTCGCAGCTCCACATGGACCGCCTTCGCCAGGAGATCATCGTGGCCGAGCTGGCCAAGATGGAGCGCGCGGCCGTGGCGCCATTGGATGGCGTGGCCGCAGCAGATGCTGGGCGGCCTAGGCCGTGCCCGCTCAGTGCTGAGCAGCTCATGGCCCTGCGCGCCGCCACGCCGATGCCATTGCTTGGCCTGGCCGCCACAGATGCTGGACGGTATGGGCTTTTGCCATTCGGTGCCGAGCAGCCCATGGCCCTGCGCGCTTCTGCCGGTGGGCAACAGACTACATCGATGCCATTGCACAGTGTGGCCGCCGCGGATGCTGGACGGTCTACGCCGTGGCCGTTCAGTGACGAGCAGCCTATGACCCTGCGCCTGCGCGCCATGCCCGGTGGCCACCAGACCCCGCTGATGCCATGGTGCGGCGTGGCCACCACAGATGATGGACGGTCTAAGCCGTGGCCGTTAAGCACCAAGCAGCACATGGCCCTGCGCGCTGCCGCCGATAGCAACCAGGCCACTCCGATGCCGATGTATTGCGCGGCTGCCGCAGGTGATGGACGGTCTAAGCCATGTCCATTCAGTGCAGAGCAGCCCATGGCCCTGCTTGCTGCGGCCGGTGGCCACCAGACCACCCCGATGTCATTGCACGGCGTGGCCGTCGCAGATGCTGGGCCGTCTAAGTCGTGGCCTTTCACTGCCGAGCAGCAGCCCATGGCCCTGCTTGCTGCTGCCGTTGGCCACCTGCAGACCACCCCGATGTCACTGCACGGCATGGCCGCCGCAGATGCTGGACCTTCTAAGCCGTCGCCGTTCAGTGTCCAGCGGCTCATGTCCCTGCGCGCTCCGGCTGGTGGCCACCAGGCCACGCTGATGCCATTGCATGGTGCCGATGCCGCAGATGCTGGATGGTCTAAGCCGTTGCCGTTCAGCGCTGAGCAGCCCATGGCCCTGCTTGCTGCGGCCGGTGGCCACCAGACCACCCCGATGTCATTGCACGGTGTGGCCGCCGCAGATGCTGGATCGTCTAAGCCGTGGTCGTCCACTTCCGAGCAGCTCCTGGCCCAGCGCGCCGCCGCTGGTGGCCACCAGGCCACGCCAATGCCATTGCACCGTGTCGATGCCGCAGATGCTGGATGGTCTACGCCGTTGCCGTTCAGTGCCAAGCAGCCCATGGCCCCGCGCTCTGCGGCTGGTGACCACCAGGCCACACCGATGCCATTGCACGGAGCGGCGGCGGTGGCAGATGCTGGACGGTGTAAGCCGTGTCTGTTAAGCGCCCAGAAGCTCATGTCTCTACAGAATGCAGAGTTTGATGAGCATAAACTGCCTGACTCCAATAAGGTGAGAACAGCTTGTGAGATTTGAACTGCATCTGTTGTGTCTTGACTATTGACATTTTATAATACTGTTTCAGAATTATGATTCTACAAACCAAAATCAATCAAACTCCTTGCGCGACAAAAACTTCCTATCTTGTGATGACAAATTACTTGGGTATTGTAGGATTTGTACATGGAACATAGGAGTACTAATAGGAGCGAGTTTACTTTCCATGTTTTTCTGCATCCAACTCCTTACCAAGTTTGCTCTCCTTGCTTTCAAAGGTTCATTTACTAACGATCTTGGTTAAATTATCAAACAGGCTGTTCCGCCAAGTAAGACGTCGCTTGCGGAGAAGTCGGAACTAACAGGAATAACCATTCCAGTTAAGAAGCTCAAACCACCCAAGAAATGGAACTGCACCGTCTGCCAGGTGCAAGCGACCTGTGAGAAGAACCTACAGATGCATTATGCTGGGCAGAAGCACTTGGCAAATGTAGCAACACTGGGCCCAGGAACCAAGCCAAGTGATCAGAAGGCGAAAGCAGGAGCAGCAGAACCATCTCTTGGCACAGAACAGAGGAAAACATCCTCGATAAACTGGAGTTGCAGTACCTGCCAGGCCCGCGGCACATCCAAATCGACATTTGATGCGCACCTCCAAGGCAAAAGACACCAGCAGAACATTGCGGAAGCATCCGTAAAAGGCGATGGCGCACCGAAGAACGCCGCAGTGGCGGGGGAAGCAAAATCGGATGGCATCACCGTGCCGAAGCCTTCAGAGAAGCCATCACGGGTCTGGAGCTGTGGCATTTGCCAAACTACATGCACCTGCGAAACAGACTTGAAGAACCACCTGAAGGGCGCCAGACACCGAGAAAAGGTCCAGTCCCTGCTTGAAGAAAGCAAGAACGTGACAAGGAATCCTGAGACAAACTTGAAGAAAAACAATGCACCACAAATGGTCAAGAACCAAGGACCACACCCGGCATGGAACTGCACGATGTGCCAGGCCAAATGTTTCTCCAAATCTCAGTTTGAGAGTCATTGCAGTGGCAGCAGGCACCAGCAGAATATCGAGGCGATACTCGGCAAACGCGAGACCGCGAAAGTGAGCAGCTCGAGGACCGCAAATGAACCAGCTTCGGATGGCTCCAGCGGCAAGAATGCAAGCTCGAAGAAGGCGGAGAAGAAAGAGATGTTGTACTTCTGCGAGGTCTGCAATTTGCTGTGTGGCAGCAGTGAGATGCTGGTAAGCCATCGTTATGGGAAGAGACACCGGGAAAAGCTCAGCGCAGGGAAATGAAGTGCGTTTGTGGGTCTGCAAAGGAATTGTGGCTTTTGTAGGGAAAGATGCGAAGCACGATTCTGGCTCTGCATGTAGCCCTGTACTGCTCTGCACTTGAATTATGTGATGGCTTTGTAGGAACTGGGTTCAATCTCACCTGTTTTCATTTGCGAATTGTATTTCGTTTCGGGCCCAACTTTGAACAAACTGGGCTGCTTGTTGCTCGACTGCATGTGTCAGCTTTCTATGGTTAGCACTTCTTTTAAACTCGGAGAAGTAATATCTCTCTTTTAAACTCAGAGTATAAGTTATGCGTGTATTTCTAGATCATCAACTTTACCGACCAAATATACCATCCGTTCTTAAATATAAGTCTTTTAAGAGATTTCAATATAAACTACATACAGGGCACAGTGAGTGAATCTACACTCTGAAGTAGGTCTATATACATTCGTATGTAGTTTGTATGAAAATCTCTAAAATGACTTATATTTAGGAACGGATGGAGTATTAAATAAATATTGTATTTGAATTCATGTTTGAATGCTCCCTTTTTTCAAACATACAGGTCAGACTGATTTTCTTAAATTTGACGAAAGTCTATCTATTAAGAAAAATATGTACATGTGTAATACAAATTAGACTCTGACACATATTTTTATATTACATTTATTTTGTAATATTAATAATAGCATATTTTTCTATTAATTTGGTTAAACTTTGTGAAGTTTGATTTTTGGAAAAAAGTCAATATGTATTATATATTTTAAAAATAGATGGAAGTACTTCTTTTGTCCCAAAATAAGCAACGTGGTTTGAAGTAAAACCATGCCACTTATATGGGGACGTGGGAGTGCTTTTTTTGACATATCAATTATATTTTATTTAGGAACCTTCAAGTCTCTCTTTCCTGCTCTACAAGAAAAGTTTTTCTCCTCCCGTCGGTACCGCCGTATGTCCGTCCCATCTCCGATGGCCTCTAGGCCATGGAGGTGTGGAGGGTCTCGGCCCCTCGTTGGCGGGATGGACCCATTTTCATTCTTGTTAAAATCAACGTCTTGGTTGGGGCTGTGTGGCGGCTGCGATGTCCCTTAGTACGAATAATGTCTCCCACCTTCTATCCCCGTCCTGATGGTGCATTTAGCATCGTCGAAGGGTGTGTGGAGGTTTGTCTCTGTCGGATCTTGTGGGATTCGGTTGGTGCTGGTCTTCGGTGGATCTATTTCGATCTGGTCTTCGTTCGTTTTCGTTTAGGTGTTTACAGGTTTAACCCTTCTGATCTACGATTTTCTTCATCGGCGATGGTTGCTACTCTGGTGCGTTGGTCCTATCGAACCTTAGTACGACGACTTTCTGATTGTCTACTACAACAAGATTTACCCGGCTCCGGTGAGAAAGGGGTGATGACGGCGGTGCGCCTTTGCCTCGCTCCAATGCTTGTAGTTGTTGTTAGGTGGTCCACGGACATGGTTGTAATTTTTATTACCTCTATTGTTCTTCGTGTTGCCATGATTGAAAATGAATAGTGATAGTTTCTCGAAAAAAAATTATATTTTGTTTACCAAACTAATGATCTAGAAATACATGTGTGTCTAATAAACCTCAAATAGAGGGGGCACAAACAATCATTCTTTCTGCTCCTGCTTCCCAACTTAAGCGACGGGTAGTGGCAGCTAATCTACCCTACCAAGACAACACTGTGAGCCCCCTTCCCGCTAGTTCATCCCTTCGGCTACAAGAAGGGGCGAGGACCACAGGGCTTCGGTCCAATGGTGGTAGGGTTAGGAACAAATTTAGGATTCATCTTCATTTAGCGGTGGCGAGATGGATCATGTTGCCGTCGACATGACATGGCATAATATGTTGGAATTTTGCTAGTAGGTCTTTGGCCCAAAGCCCAACTAAAATTCTGAAATTTTCTTGACTCATTCATACACACATGTGAGTGGAGTGAGTGAAGCTAAAGTTTAGTCCCATCCCGGAAGTTGAGAGAGAGTTGCACCTCTTTATAAGGTGAGCTCTTCTACCACTTGTATGAGCATGAGAAGAGAAGACCTACACGCGCGCTCCTCCTTGCTCGCCTCGTCACGACGCGTCGCGCCGCGCCGCGGGCTGCGGGATTGAGCCGAGCCAAGGACAGAGCTATGCACGTTGTCTATATTTTTGCTGCACGGGAAAAATTAATGAGTCATTAATTGATAATTAACGGACGCGTTAATTACTGGACCGTTTCCGATTTTTTTTTGGATCGTGACGACTCGGACGTGGGGTTTACTCTCACGACCTACCCGACCCGCACTATATAGTCAGGCAGACGTCTACCTAGCCGCCGCCGCTTCGTATGATTTCTCACCACCGTTCCAGATCATTGCGCCGCCAAGCAAGTCTTCTCCATCCCTCCTTCCGGCGTGCACCGCGAGAAAGGGACAGCAGGCCTCCGAAACCCCGCCTCTCGAGATCCTGTGCGGGAGAGGGGCGATCAGGTTTTTGGGGAGCGCACTCGCGCGACTGCTGGCAGTGACGACTTCGCGAACGACGACTTCTTTTCCAACCTCGACAACCTCATCCTCGACGACATGGGCGACAACGTCAACGCCGGCAGTGCTGCACCCGCTGCACCGTATGTGATTCTATCCTTCCTGTTCGAGATCGTGGTAGAATTCATGTTTCTAGTATGTGCCCTAGATGTGATATGTTCATCTGCTATACTAGTTCGCATGATTAGTTTAATCTCTGCTGTTGTGGTCATGATTTATCTTCTGTTTATTCGGATTAAATCTCGTAGTAATTTGCTCATATTTCCAACAATCCAAAAACCTGATTATAGGCAATTTACTCCGAGTGGTTTTGCTGCGCATCTGAAGCCGCCTGCCTTTAAGGGGGCGCAATATAAGAGGTGGCGCACGAGAGCAGTCTACTGGTTTTAGACCATGGGCTGCTATGATGCCACCAAGGGCAAGCCTGAGGGCGATCTTAATCCAGCACAGCTGGAAGCTTTTGAGAAGATCGATACCCTCTTTAAAGGCGCTCTTTTGAGTGTTCTTGATGACTCCATTGTGAATTTGTATATGTCGTTTGACAACGGCAAGGACATGTGGGCTACGCTCGAGGCCAAGTTTGGTGCCTCGGACGCCGGCAGCGAGTTGTACGTCATGGAGCAATTCTATGACTACAAGATGACTGATGAGCGCCCTGTTGTACAGCAGGCTCATGAGATACAACCGCTCACAAAAGAACTTGAGTATTTCAAGTGTGTGTTGCCGGACAAATTTGTTGCCGGAAGCATCATTGCCAAGCTTCCACCTTCGTGGAACAATTTTGCTACTTTCCTGAAACACAAGAGACAGGAGTTTTCCGTTGCGGATCTCATTGGTACTCTTGATGTTGAAGAGAAGGCGAGCGCAAAGGACACACGTGCTCGAGTTGCTGAGGGAGGTTCTAGTGCCCACATGGTACAGAAGAAGAACTCCCAGCCCAACAAGTTCAAAAACAATAAAAACAAAACTCAGGGCAAAGGCAAGTTTGATACAAAGAACAAGCCATCACATTCTACCAACTTCAAGAAGAATTCTCATAAGAAGGGGAAGGGGCTTTGCCATGTCTGCGCTGATCCTAATCACTAGGCTCCGAAGTGTCCTAACCGCTTTGAGGAGCGCGAACATGAGAAGAGCGGCAAGTCCGCTAATGTTGTCATCGGTGATACTGATATGAAGGAATCAGGATACGGTATTTTTCCTACCATCATTTCAGTATTTCAATCCCCTGATTGGTTAATTGACACCGGTGTCGATGTACATGTTTGTGCTGACGCCTCCATGTTTTCTTCTTACCAGGCAACAGGGACTTCACCCGTGCTGATGGGGAATGGGTCACATGCCATCGTTCGAGGTGTTGGTACGGTCGATCTGAAGTTTACTTTGGGGAAGACTGTGCGTCTGAAGAACGTTCATCATGTGCCGTCCATCAATAAAAATCTCGTTAGCGGTTCCCGTTTATGTCGAGATGGTTTTAAGTTGGTTTTCGAATCCAATAAAGTTGTAATTTCTAAGTGTGGATAATTTGTTGGAAAAGGCTATGAGTGCGGAGGCTTGTTCCGCCTATCTTTGTCAGATATTTGCACTAAAGTTATTAATAATGTTTGCCACAATAATGAGTCTGATACTTGGCATTCACGACTTTGTCATATTAACTTTGGTTGCATGACGCGGCTAGCCAATATGAATTTAACTCCGAAAATCTCTACTGTCAAAGGCTCTAAGTGCCAAGTATGTGTGCAAGCTAAGCAACATCGCAAGTCCCATAAGACTGCAGAGGCAAGAGACTTGGCGCCACTAGAGCTTATACATTCTGATCTTTGTGAGATGAATGGCGTGTTGACAAAAGGTGGAAAGAGATACTTCATGACGTTGATTGATGACTCCACTAGATATTGTTATGTGTATCTTTTGAAATCAAAAGATGAGGCTTTGACTTTCTTTAAAAACTATAAAGCTGAGGCAGAGAACCAACTTGATCGGAAAATTAAACGGCTTAGGTCCGATCGTGGTGGAGAGTATTTTTCCAATGAATTTGATCTGTTTTGTGCGGAACATGGTATAATCCATGAGAGGACGCCTCCCTACTCACCCCAGTCAAATGGGGTAGCCAAAAAAAAGAACCGAACTCTAACTGATATAGTTAACACCATATTAGACACTTCGGGTCTATCCAAGGAATGGTGGGGTGAGGCGCTAATGACTGCGTGTAATGTTCTAAACCGAGTTCCCACAAAGCATAAGACCATGACTCCATTTGAGGAATGAGAAAGGAAAAGGTTAAAACTCTCTTACCTACGTACTTGGGGTTGTTTGGCGAAAGTCAATATACCAATTCCGAAGAAGCGCAAGCTTGGACCAAAAACCGTGGATTGTGTTCTTCTGGGCTATGCTTTTCATAGCATCGGCTATAGATTTTTGATAATAAAATCTGAGGTATGCGACATGCATGTTGGTACGATTATGGAATCAAATGATGCAACTTTCTTTAAGGACATATTTCCTATGAAGGATATGTTGAGTTCATCAAATCAGGAGATACCTACTCCATCTAGTGAGGAACTCACTGTAATTCCTGAATCCACCATTGCGATGGAACACGTTGAGAATCCTGTTGAGGGTGACAATGGAACTCCTGTGAGGAGTAAGAGACAGAGGACTACAAAGTCTTTTGGTGATGATTTCATTGTGTACCTCGTGAATGATACACTCAGGACTATTTCAGAAGCCTATGCATCTCCTGATGCTGACTACTGGAAGGAAGCTGTACGTAGCGAGATGGATTCCATCTTAGCTAACGATACCTGGGAGATCACTGACCGTACTTATGGGTGCAAACCTGTAGGATGTAAGTGGGTGTTCAAGAAGAAGCTTAGACCTGATGGTACGATTGAAAAGTACAAGGCACGGCTTGTGGCCAAGGGTTATACCCAGAAAGAAGGTAAAGACTTCTTTGATACTTACTCACCCGTGGCTAGACTGACCACAATTCGGGTGCTACTATCACTGCCTACCTCACATGGTTTCTCGTTCATCAAATGGACGTTAAGACGGCTTTCCTCAATGGAGAGTTGAAGGAGGAAATTTACATGGATCAGCCAGATGGTTTTGTAGTACCTGGTCAGGAAGGAAAGGTGTGCAAGTTATTAAAGTCTTTATATGGCCTTAAACAAGCTCCTAAGGAGTGGCATGAGAAGTTCGAAAGAACATTAACTGCTGCCGGCTTTGTAGTAAATGATGGTGACAAGTGCGTGTACTATCGCTATGGTGGGGGCGAAGGAGTTATTCTTTGTCTGTATGTCGACGACATATTGATCTTTGGAACCAAACTTGATTTAATTAAGGAGGTTAAGGATTTCTTATCTCGCTATTTTGAGATGAAGGATCTAGGAGTAGCTGATGTTATCTTAAACATCAAGCTGTTGAGAGATGAGAATGGTGGGATCACACTGCTTCAGTCTCATTATGTGGAAAAGGTCTTGAGTCGTTTTGGGTATAGCGACTGCACGCCTTCTCCAACTCCATATGATGCTAGTGTGTTGCTTCGAAAGAATCGACGGATTGGTAGAGATCAACTGAGGTATTCTCAGATTATTGGCTCGCTTCTGTATTTGGCGAGTGCCACGAGGCCTGACATCTCTTTTGCTGTGAGCAAGCTGAGTCGGTTTGTGTCAAAACCAGGAGATGATCATTGGCATGCGCTTGAGAGAGTTATGCGCTATTTGAAAGGCACCGCGAGCTATGGGATTCACTACACCGGGTATCCAAGGGTACTAGAGGGTTATAGTGACTCAAACTGGATATCTGATGCTGATGAGATTAAGGCCACAAGTGGTTATGTTTTTACACTTGGTGGTGGCGCTGTTTCCTAGAAGTCTTGCAAGCAGACCATTTTAACGAGGTCAACTATGGAAGCAGAACTCACAGTATTAGACACTGCCACTGTTGAAGCAGAGTGGCTTCGTGAACTCTTGATGGACTTACCTATGGTTGAAAAACCAATACCCCCTATACTGATGAACTGTGATAATCAAACTGTGATCGTCAAGATAAACAGTTCTAAGGACAATATGAAGTCCTCAAGGCATGTGAAGAGGAGACTAAAATCTGTTAGAAAATTGAGGAACTCCGGAGTTATTACGTTGGATTATATCCAAACGTCGAAAAACTTGGCAGATCCCTTCACATAGGGTCTATCACGTAATGTGATAGATAATGCATCGATGGAGATGGGTTTGAGACCCACCGCATGAGTTGTCCATAGTGGTAACCCACTCTATGTGATCGGAGATCCCGTGAAGTAGAAGTGGGAGACAAGTTGTTGGTCAGCTAGAAGGAGAGTATCCCTATATTAATTATCCCACTCCGTGAAGATGCAATACTCTCCTGATCTGCATGGAAGGTTGATACTTATCTTAATGTGTTCCAAGTGGCTTATTCGGGTAAGTAGAGATGTTGTCCTGCAGAACATCTTCTGAGGAACACACCTATATGAATTTGACTGTTAACGTCACAGTCTGTGAGAATTGGGTGTTCTCTAATAAATTCATGAAAGGCCCTGGAGTATGACGTATACGCTCCACCCACGGGGAAGCCTTGCGACAGCCCAGTACCGATCAAGAATTTGTGTGAAACTAGTTTCACAGAAAACTTGTAGTTCAAGGCATAGTCCACTATTTAAGTTGTGATCTAGTGTAGCATAAATTTCTGAGTGGAAGTTCAACTTCACAGTCTCCACTAAGCACCGGTATATAAACAATGTTTTGGAACTAAATGATGAGATGTGCCAATGAGACTTTGTGGGGGATTGTTGGAATTTTGCTAGTAGGCCTTTGGCCCAAAGCCCAACTAAAATTCTGAAATTCTCTTGGCCCATTCATGCACACATGTGAGTGGAGTGAGTGAGGCTAAAGTTTAGTCCCACCCCGGAAGTTGAGAGAGAGTTGCACCTTTTTATAAGGTGAGCTCTTCTATCACTTGTATGAGCATGAGAAGAGAAGACCTACACGCGCGCTCCTCCTCGCTCGCCTCGCCACGCCACGTCACGCCTCGTCACGACGTGCCGCACCGCGGGTTGCGGGATTGAGCCGAGCCAAGGACAGAGCTATGCATGTTGTCTATATTTTTGCTGCACGGGAAAAATTAATGAGTCATTAATTAATAATTAACGGACGCGTTAATTACTGAACCGTTTCCGATTCTTTTGGATCGTGACGACTCGGACGTGGGGTTTACTCCCACGACCTACCCGACCCGCACTCTATAGTCAGGCAGACGTCTACCCTAGCCGCCGCCGCTTTGTATGATTTCTCACCACCGTTCCAGATCATTGCACCGCCAAGCAAGTCTTCTCCATCCCTCCTTCCGGCGTGCAATGCGAGAAGGGACAGCAGGCCTCCGGAACCCCGCCTCTCGTGATCCTGTACGGGAGAGGGGCGATCAGGTTTTTGGGGAGCGCACTCGCGCGACTGCTGGCAGCGACGATTTCTTTCCCGACCTCGACAACCTCATCCTCGACGACATGGGCGACAACGTCAACGCCGGCGGTGCTGCACCCGCTGCATCGTATGTGATTCTATCCTTCCTGTTCGAGATCGTGGTAGAATTCATGTTTCTAGTATGTGCCCTGGATGTGATATGTTCATCTGCTGTGCTAGTTCGCATGATTAATTTAATCTATGTTGCCGTGGTCATGATTTATCTTCTGTTTATTCGAATTAAATCTCGTAGTAATTTGCTCATATTTCCAACATAATACATATGGCTTTAGGCATTTAAAAAAAAGAAACGTACAAACAAAGTGCCTCAGTTGAGTCATGCTGAGAAAAAACGGGTAAAAAATCAACATATGCATATTGTTTGGTCGCCGGTGGGTAGGTTTCTTGCATTAGGGGAGCAATTCTGCATAATGTTTGGTGTCTTGCATTGGCTGGACTGATGCAACTACGCGGTGTTTAGTTACATACATGCAATGTGATTAAGAGTTAACATCTACACATAACACATATAGCTACACAATGCCATGGCGACTAAGGTGGACGGTGGCCGCGGCCAACACGACGAGCACATAATCATTGGTGACTTTGTCAGCGGCGTGACGAACTACTTGCTAGCGTCGTCGTTGCAGAGAAAGTCCGTGCGGAGGGACGAATAGGAGGGCGCTGAGGCAGAGGACAGAGAAGGAGAAATGCAGTGCGCACACCATGGCCGCGTCCGTGTAGTAGGACGAGGGAGAGGAGGTGGAAAGGAACGACGCTCAAGACGACTCCAGTATAGTAGGACGCGGGCAAGGAGGTCGAGAGGAACGACGTCGGCGATGGTGACAGTGCAGCAAGATACGGGAGAGTAGGCCGAAAGGTTGAAGCATTCAGGCCTAGAAATGCTTCAAAGTTCGTGCTATGCAGGTCAAACAGTGAATGTGAGAAATTAAACAGGCCAAATTCTTCCCGCGTGGGTCTGATTAGGCTCTATTCGAACAACCAAACACGTCCATAAATACGAGCATGCTGTCCAAAAAATGAATATAAATATGGGCCTGTTCTGTAGGTAAAATTTGAAATTCTTTTTAGGTAAATATAAAAACAAAAATGTTAACGCCCATATGTGTGGGCGTTAGCCAACTCACCTACACGCCTCCATCACCGTCCAGTAACTTCTGCACGAATCTTGGCACGAATTAGCTGATTTTATATGTCACGTAGGACAACTAGCGTGTGTGGTGTGTGAGAAAGGTCGCCCACACATCCGTTTTACCACACGGAGGGGCCGGTGTGTGGGCGTTTAGCAGTTCGCCCACACCAGTTTTCAGTCACGCACAAGGACTGGTGTGTGGGCGTTTGCCATCTCGCCCACACGTTCGCCTCCTCTCCCACACCCAAGCTGCTAGTTGCCATGCATTTTGCAGTGTACATGGCAACTGCTCTAGTGTGATTGCAAGCAGATGACAATTCTTTTTTTTAGCCGAACATGTCAGTTGCTATATGTTTGGCATGGTACATGGCAAACTGCCCTAGCATGCACGTAAGCAGATGGCAATTCTTTCTTTTTAAATGGCAACTGCTCTAGCGTGCTTGTGAGCACATGGCAATTCTCTCTTTTACCCGAACATGTTTTTTGCCATGCCTTTTTTTGTAGCGCTACATGGCAACTGCCTAGTGTTAGTAGGTGACAACTCCTAAAGTTTTGAAATCATGGCAACTGCAGTAGACCAGACCACACATGGCAACAGTTGTAGTTGTGCAAAAAAATGACAATCTGGAACTTTGACCTGAGATGGCAACTGTAGTTGTCCGACATGGCAACCGTAGTTCAGCGACATGGCAACTGCACTCAAACGAACATGGACGAGGATCCGGCCCATGGCAACTGCGGGGCGCGCGGTAAAGTGTCACGTGGGGCGTGCAGGACCACGAGGTACGAGGCCTGACGTATCGGGCGTGTGGACGTTATCTATTTCGCCCACACGCACACGTGTAAGAGGGACCGGGAGGAAAAAAAGAGGCGTGTGGGCGCTAGTTGTTTTGCCCACACACAGACGTGTGGGCTGGTCCTCTTAGGCACCCCACAGAACATGTGGACAGATTCCTTAACGCCCACATGTGTGGCAGTTAGCGGCATTCTATAAAAATTACTATTTCCCGCAAGATATATAATAAATAAAATAAATAAACGGCAGTACTACCGCAAGCCGCCCCCCACCATCTCGACCGGGGCACCCCAAAACGGAGCACTCGAAGTTCCCCGTTCCCCTCGCATATTTGCTTTTGCAACGCCCCCCGTGCTCTCTTCGCCGAAACATCCCACCAATCCCCCGCCCCTCTGCTTCCTGTCGCCGCTCGCTCTGCTCCCCGCCCGATGGAGTTCTCCCGCCGCGGCCCAGCCACCGACGACCCTCCGCCGCACGGTACGTGCCGCCCGGGACACCCCCCCCGCCTCCGCTGCCTTTGTAGAATCTGACTGCGATTGCATGCGAGAAGCGCTAGAATCTGCATCTGTTGTTTCACGGAGGACTCGAGGTTTTCGAAGCCGGTCATTCCCTGATTTCCTTTTTCTTTATAGGAAGAGGTTCTTCCCTGCATCACGGGAGGCTCCGAGACCGAGGCAATCCATGGTACTGGGACTGTTCTGCCTCTATCTAATCCGCGGCTTACAGAATAGCAGTAGCAGACTAGGTGTGGTTTGATTTGCTTGGGGGCACAAGATTGAAGATCCTGCCCAACTTGTTTGTCGATCCTACTTTATCCGGTTCACGGTTCCTCTGATCAGATGCAGAATACTTGTTCAAGCAAACAAGGGCAAGTCAATGGTGTAGAATTCTGATCCTTATATTATGTTCCTATATTGCCGGTGCAGGAGAGGCAATGCTGGTGATGAGGGACGCCCTGCTGTGGCAGCTCCAGAAGGACCGCCTTCGCCAGGAGATCATCATGGCCGAGCTGGCCAAGATAGAGCGTGCCATGGCCCTGGGTGCTGCGTCCGGTCACCACAGCATGCCGATGCCCCGGGACAGCATGCCGCAGCACAAAGGACCCGTCTTCGGCTGGGAACACTACGCCGACGTGGGTGAGGAAAATGATGTCAAACTACCAAGCAACTATGGAAGGCAGAGTGCAGAGCCCAGATCTTGGAACCCCATCGCGGAAGATCGCGCGGAAAAATGCTGCAGCCCGTGCAAATGCAGGGTTGATCCGGGTGAACATAACTCGGCATTTGATGAACAGAAACCGCGAGATTCCAGTGAGGTGAGCAGCTTGTCCATTTTGTTATCTTCTCATATGTCATCTGTTTTGCTTATTTATTACTTCATTGGAATGAGGTGAGCAGCCGCTTTCATCAGTCCATTTTTGTTATTGTCAGGCAAATTGTTGTTAAGAAAACATCTTATGTTACTATCGGTATACTTATTACCTCGTAGTCATAGTTCACAATATCTGGACCTTGGTAGAACTTTTATAGCATACCATTATCAGTACTGGCAAGTTTGCTCGGCTTGTTCTCAGAATCATATACTAATGATCTGGCCAAACTTTAAAGAACTTATAAGGCCATGAAAGCGTCGCCTTCTCTGTTGTCAGAAGTACATACTAATGGTCTAATCTAACTGCATATCAAACAGAATGTTCCTCCAAATAAAGCGTTGCCTGCGGAGAAGTGGGAACTGACAGGAATAACCATACCAGTTAAGAAGCCGAAGCCACCCATGAGCCCCAGAAAAAGAAAGAAGCCACCCATGAGATGGAGTTGCCCGGTGTGCCAGGTACAAGCAGACTGTGCGCAGGACGTACATAAGCATTGTGCCGGGAAGAAGCACCGGTCAAATATAGCAAGACTGGAATCAGGCATTAAGGCCCTCGGTGGTCAGAAGGCAAAAAAAGCAGCAGAACCTTCTCTTGGTACATATCAGATGAAAACATCCTTGATAAGATGGAGCTGCAGCACCTGCCAGGCCAACGGTACATGCCAGTCAGACTTGGAGGAGCACCTCAAAGGCACATGGCATCAGCATAACATCAATGCCTTATGCAAAGGAGGCAACAACAATATTGTGGAGAACATTTCACTGCATGAAGCAAAATCGCGCGAGAGCAATGTGCCACAGCATGCAGAGAAGCCATCTTTAGCAGGTTGCAACATTTGCCAAGTTATCTGTGGCCGCGAATCAGATCTTGAGATCCACCTGAAGGGTAAAAGGCACTTAAAGAAGATTCAAGCTCTATTCGAAGAAAGCAATACCAAGGCAATCAATTCTGAGTCTCTGAAAGCAAACTTGAACCCGGACAGCGGGCCGCTACATGTGGAGAAAATGAACTGTGACCTAGACTTGGAGAACCACGTCAGAGATGAAAGACGCACACTGAATGCTCGGACCCTTTGCGAAACAATCAACCAAGAGGAAAACAGTCCACCAGAAATTTCCAAAGAACAAACACCATCCTTGGAATGGGATTGCACTATGTGCCAGGCCAAATGTGCCTCTAAAGCCCATTTCGAGAATCACTGCATAAGCAGAAAGCATCAACAGAGGACCCAGGTGATACTCAGCGAATGCGATATCACGAAAACGGGCAGGACCCATGCGGTACTCAGCGAAGGCGATATCACGAAAATGGGCAATATCCACATGGAAGCATCATGCAAAGAAGGCAGTAACAATGATATGGAAAAGAACGTTGTGTCACAGGAAGCAAAATCGCATGAGAGCAATGTGCCAGAGCATGCAGAGAAACCACCTTCAGTACAGAGCTGCAACATTTGCCAAGGTATCTGTAACTGCGCACCAGATTTTGATATGCCGCAACATGTAGAGGAGACGAGTTGCAAATTAAGCTGGGAGAGCTACCTCAGACCCAGAGACGAGAGTCTCCAACTGATGGATGATTGGGCCCTTCGCGAAAAAATTAACCAAGATAAAAGCAATCCACCAGAAATGTCCAAGGACCAAATATCATCCTCGGAATGGGATTGCGCTACATGCCAGGCCAAATGTAACTCTGACCCTCAAACCGAGCATCACTGTAAAAACGGAAAGCATCAACAGAAGATCGATGTGACACTCCACGAAGGCGATATTGCCGAAGTTAGCAGTCTCAATGCAGCCCTTTGCAAAGAAGACAATAACAGCCATATGGACGTTGCGGCATGGGAAGCAAAATCGGATGAGTGCATTGTGTCGCAGCATGTAGAGAAGCCACCTTCAGTATGGAGTTGCAGCGATTGCCAAGTTATCTGTGCCCGCGAATCAGATTTTGAGGTCCACCTGAAGCGTGAAAGGCACTTGATGAAGATTGGAGCCCTGCTCGAAGAAAGTAAGAACATGGCAATATCCGAGTCACAGAAAGCAAACCTGTACCCGGACAGCGTGCCGCAGCATGCGGAGAAAATGAATTGTGAATTAGATTTGGGGAACAACCACGGAGATGAGAGACACCAACTGAATGTTTGCTCCCCTTGCAAAGAAAACAACCAAATGAAAAAAAATCCTCCAGAAATTGCCAACGACCAAGAACCACCCTCAGAATGGGATTGTGCTATGTGTCGGGAAAAATGTAACTCTGAATCTCAGATTGAGCATCATTGTGAAAGCAGAAGGAATCAACAGAAGACCGACGTGATACTCCGCGAAGGCGATATTGCGATAGTGAACAGTCTCCACATCGTATCCTCATGCAAGGAAGGCGATAACAACAGCACGGGCATTACACCACAGGAAGCAAAATCAGACGAGAACAATGTGCAGCAGCATGCAGAGAAGCCACCTCCGGTATGGGATTGCAGCGTTTGCCAAGTTACGTGTAACCGCGAATCGGATTTGGTGTTCCACCTGAACAGTAAAAGGCACTTAAAGAAGTTTCGGGCCCTACTCGAAGGAAGCAATAATAAGGCAATGAATTCTGACTCACAGACAGCAAACTTGAACCAGGACAGTGTGCCTCAGCATGCGGAGAAAACAAATTGCGAACTAAACTGGGAGAGCTACCACAGACTCGGAGACAAGAAACACCAACTCAATGTTCAGGCCCTTGGCGAAGCAATCAACCAAGATAAAAACAGTCCGGCAGAAAAGGACCAGATGCTGTCCTCGGAATGGGACTGCGCGATGTGCCAGGCCAAATGTAACTCTAAAGTTCAACTTGAGCATCACTGCACAGGCAGAAAGCATCAGCAGAAGACCCAGGCTGTACTTGGCGAAGGTGATATTGCGGAAATAAGCAGTAGCAATGATATGGCGAAGAACGTTGTGTCACGGGACGCAAAGTCGCGTGAAAGAAATGTGCCACAGCATGTGGAGAAGCCACCTTTAGTAGGTTGCAGCATTTGCCAAGTTATCTGTGGCCGTGAATCAGATCTAGAGATCCACCTGAAGGCTAAAAGGCACTTAAAGAAGATTCGAGCTCTATTTGAAGAAAGCCAGAAGGCAATCAACTCAGAGTCTCTGAAAGCAAACTTGAACCGGGACAGCGGGCCGCTACAAGTGGGGAAAATGGACTGTGACCTAGACTCGGAGAACCACCTTAGAGATGAAAGACACCAACTGAATGTTCTGACCCTTTGCGAAACAATCAACCAAGAGGAAAACAGTCCACCAGAAATTTCCAAAGACCAAACACCATCCTCGGAATGGGATTGCGCTGCGTGCCAGGTCAAATGTATCTCTAGAGCCCATTTTGAGAATCACTGCATAAGCAGAAAGCATCAACAGAGGACCCAGGTGATGCTCAGCGAAGGTGATATTGCGATGGTGAACAGTCTCCGCATGGGAGCATCATGCAAAGGCAGTAACAATGTGTCACAGGATGCAAAATCGCATGAGAGCAATGCACCAGAGCATGAGTCACCTCCAATAAAGAGTTGCAGCATTTGCCAAGGTATCTGTAACTGCGAATCGGATTTGGATATCCACCTGATGAGTAAAAGGATCCAAGTTGTCACAGAAGAATGCAAGAACACGGCAATGAGTTCTGAGTTACAGAAAGCAAAGTTGAATTCAAGCGACGTGCCACAACATGTAGAGGAAACGAGTTGCCAGTTAAACTGGGAGAGCTACTCCAGACGCGGAGACGAGAGTCTCCAACTGGTGGATGATCAGGCCCTTTGCGAAAAAATCAACCAAGATAAAAACAATCCACCAGAGATTGCCAAGGACCAAATACCGTCCTCGGAATGGGATTGCGCTACATGCCAGGCCAAATGTAACTCTAAGGCTCAATTTGAGAATCACTGCATGAGCAGAAAGCATCAAAGGAAGGTTCAGGTGATGCTCGCCAGAGGCGATTTGTCGTAAAAAGGTAGTGTCGAGACCGCAGATGAACTAGCTTCAGATCAGATGGCTCGAATGGCAAGGATGAACTTCCTTTGGATGGCTCAAGTAGCAAGAATGAACTGCCTTGGGAGAAAGTGGAGGAGAACCTTTGAGAGGTCTGCGATCTGCAGTGCAACATCGGTGGAACACTGGAACATCGCCGTGTCCGAAGCTAGGGCTGTGTTCGTGTATGCAGGTGTATGGTTGTTAGGGGAAGTTGCAAACATGATGTATGTATATTCATTCGAATTATGTGATGGCATTGCAAGAATCTAATGTCGTCCATTTCAGGACAAACTGCTGACTGGTTTACTGTTTTAGGAGTAATTTTCAATGATTCATGCCATGTGATAATCAGTATACATACTGTACGGTCCAGCAGTTTGCTATGTCTTTACTGAGATTAGAAGATTACCCAGGACCTCCCAGTAGGAAGAAAGGTTTATTTGCTCTGCACGTCTAAAATGCTACTAACTCTGTTTCTAAATATATAAGACGTTTTGTCAGTTTAGATTGAACTGTCAAGACGTCTAGGAACAGAAGATTGTAAGGCTCACAAGCAAATGTGGATCTGCTCATTAACATGCACTGCAATGAAGGATACACCTGGCAGTTGGCACGCTCCTGAATATTCACAGAAATATGAGGATGGCTAAAACTATCATCTAGTTTACGTTTTAAGATCATTACTGTATTGAAAGGATTCTCTAATAAGCAAACTACACAATTGATCTGAACTAATAAACAGAAACATTGCTTCTAAATCATCCATAACACGCATCAAAAGAAAAAGCATAGGCAAAGAACCGTAACTCGAAATCCAGGCTGGATGTTTCGTAACATTGTAATAGGATCGAACTTGTCTAAGTGTGTCAAACTATCTCAGTCCATGCCTCTACAGAGCATGAACTGTAAACATGAAGCATGAGTATCCTTATATCAATTGTTCATTTACAGAGCACCAGGCAATATTTGACGAAACCAGGCAGGGGTGCAGTCAACCACCAGAGAAGGATGCCATGCCATACCCATTTCTACGGCGGGACTAGACCTGCAAGGCTACCCGGTCTTGCCATGCGGCTGCCCTCTTATCATCACTGGCCGGGGAATTTTCTGTATCCCTATAAACTGATAACTTGATATTGGAGGTCATCATATCTTCATCTACACCAGCCTGATCATGCTTCCCAGGTTCTGGATGGTCCTGGTACCCCTGGAAACCGGCTCCCTCAGCATTCTGCAGGTAAAGAGAAATCCAGATTGTCAGAAAATGCAATTCGGCGGGTAAAGAGGCAGCAAAAATGTCAGATGTAAGATATTCACATTACAGCTACAGTCTGACTGTATGGCATTTCAAAACATACCATTGCAGAATCATGATTCAAGTCCACATTTGTGTTCTTGCTAGTGGACGGCCCTTCATTGATCCCCAGAGGGGATGGGATTTGCTTAGCTTTCTTCTTCTTTAGCCTGTGATGTGTTTGCTCTGAATCATCATTGGCAAACGAACTGTACTTCCTCCGCAAGAATCTGGCAGAAAAACGCAATTCCAAACTTACAATGTCATTGGAAGGGAATAAAACCAGATGATAACAAGTAGTGACAAAGAAGTAATCAAGAAACTGTCTGTCGTACTTGACTTCGGCGAGCAGTCCAAGCTTTCGCTGGTTTATGCGCTCTAGCCTCCTCTTCTTCGCCTCAGTTTCCTGCATCAGCCATGCTACCAGTGTCAGCTCCGAGTCCAATCGAGAACATATACAGTATCCAAGGCATTAGACCGTACTGGTAGAACTAGACTAATTCATTGACACGGTGAAACCCCTTTGTTACCAAACATTAGCGGTACAATCGAACCCTCAATCCCGAATTTAACAATCCTCCAACTGGACTAGTAAACCAGCAATCAGACAGAAAAGCAATCTGCCAGTACAGAAGATCAAACGGCGGCGTGACGCCGCGGGTTGTGACGCCGACAAACAAGGCCACGGATACAATGTAGTGTATTATACGATGGACTTGTATACAGGGTAGGAAGAGGTTCGACGAGTCGGCGGCGGCGGCCAACAACGGCGGAAGGAGAGAGACGGGAGCACCTTGAGCAAATCGTGGTAGTCCCGCGAGAGGGAGTCGAGCCTGTCCCTCCCCCTGCCGCCGCCCTGGGCGGGCGGCGGCGGCGGCGCCGAGGGAGGGGGGCGCTTGGTGCCCTTCTTCCTGGGCAGGCGCGGCTCCCCGGCGTCGTCCATGGCGCAGGCGAGACCGAGCACCCAGCGAGGCCGGCCGGCCGGGGGCGGGGAATCCAGGAGGGCGGC